>NC_048582.1:71262560-71332560 GCF_013265735.2 Oncorhynchus mykiss
ATTAGCCCAGGCCAAGGCGTTTACACTGGGGGAGGATTTAACCCCATATTAGCCCAGGCCAAGGCGTTTACACTGGGGGGGGATTTAACCCCATATTAGCCCAGGCCAAGGCGTTTACACTGGGGGGGGATTTAACCCCATATTAGCCCAGGCCAAGGCGTTTACACTGGGGGGGGATTTAACCCCATATTAGCCCAGGCCAAGGCGTTTACACTGAGGGAGGATTTAACCCCATATTAGCCCAGGCCAAGGCGTTTACACTGGGGGGGGATTTAACCCCATATTAGCCCAGGCCAAGGCGTTTACACTGGGGGGGGATTTAACCCCATATTAGCCCAGGCCAAGGCCTTGACACTGGGAGGATTTAACACCATATTAGCCCAGGCCAAGGCGTTTACACTGGGGGGGGATTTAACCCCATATTAGCCCAGGCCAAGGCGTTTACACTGGGGGGGGATTTAACCCCATATTAGCCCAGGCCAAGGCGTTTACACTGAGGGAGGATTTAACCCCATATTAGCCCAGGCCAAGGCGTTTACACTGGGGGGGGATTTAACCCCATATTAGCCCAGGCCAAGGCGTTTACACTGGGGGGGGATTTAACCCCATATTAGCCCAGGCCAAGGCCTTGACACTGGGAGGATTTAACTCCATATTAGCCCAGGCCAAGGCCTTGACACTGGGAGGATTTAACACCCTATTAGCCCAGGCCAAGGCGTTTACACTGGGGGAGGATTTAACCCCATATTAGCCCAGGCCAAGGCGTTTACACTGGGGGGGATTTAACCCCATATTAGCCCAGGCCAAGGCCTTGACACTGGGAGGATTTAACACCATATTAGCCCAGGCCAAGGCCTTGACACTGGGAGGATTTAACACCCTATTAGCCCAGGCCAAGGCCTTGACACTGGGAGGATTTAACACCCTATTAGCCCAGGCCAAGGCCTTGACACTGGGGGGGATTTAACACCCTATTAGCCCAGGCCAAGGCCTTGACACTGGGAGGATTTAACACCCTATTAGCCCAGGCCAAGGCCTTGACACTGGGAGGATTTAACCCCATATTAGCCCAGGCCAAGGCCTTGACACTGGGAGGATTTAACCCCATATTAGCCCAGGCCAAGGCCTTGACACTGGGAGGATTTAACACCATATTAGCCCAGGCCAAGGCCTTGACACTGGGAGGATTTAACACCATATTAGCCCAGGCAAGGCCTTGACACTGGGGGAATTTGGAGAGTAAACCTTTCACTCACACTCTCTCTCCCTCACACTCTCTCTCCCTCTCTTCATCCCTCCCTCATTGTCCCTCCAACCTCAATGAATGCAGCGTACATTGAGGAAATCACTATTGGACTAAAACATCAAGGAAAAGGAAATGGAGTGGACTGACCCAGAACAGATTACCGTTGACCTTGGATTTCTACAAATAGAACAGGAGAGATTAGTTAAAGAGAGGTAAAGAGAGGAAAGAGAGGGAAGAGCAGAATAGAGAGAGAAGAGAGGAATAGAGAGGGAAGAGCAGAATAGAGAGGGAAGAGAGGAATAGAGAGGGAAGAGCAGAATAGAGAGAGAAGAGAGGAATAGAGAGGGAAGAGAGGAATATAGAGGGAAGAGAGGAATAGAGAGGGAAGAGAGGAATAGAGAGGGAAGAGAGGAATAGAGAGGGAAGAGAGGAATATAGAGGGAAGAGAGGAATATAGAGGGAAGAGAGGAATAGAGAGGGAAGAGAGGAATATAGAGGGAAGAGAGGAATATAGAGGGAAGAGAGGAATAGAGAGGGAAGAGAGGAATAGAGAGGGAAGAGAGGAATATAGAGGGAAGAGAGGAATAGAGAGGGAAGAGAGGAATATAGAGGGAAGAGAGGAATAGAGAGGGAAGAGAGGAATAGAGAGGGAAGAGAGGAATAGAGAGGGAAGAGAGGAATAGAGAGGGAAGAGAGGAATATAGAGGGAAGAGAGGAATAGAGAGGGAAGAGAGGAATAGAGAGGGAAGAGAGGAATATAGAGGGAAGAGAGGAATAGAGAGGGAAGAGAGGAATAGAGAGGGAAGAGAGGAATAGAGAGGGAAGAGAGGAATATAGAGGGAAGAGAGGAATAGAGAGGGAAGAGCAGAATAGAGAGGGAAGAGAGGAATAGAGAGGGAAGAGCAGAATAGAGAGAGAAGAGAGGAATAGAGAGGGAAGAGAGGAATATAGAGGGAAGAGAGGAATAGAGAGGGAAGAGAGGAATAGAGAGGGAAGAGAGGAATAGAGAGGGAAGAGAGGAATAGAGAGGGAAGAGAGGAATATAGAGGGAAGAGAGGAATAGAGAGGGAAGAGAGGAATAGAGAGGGAAGAGAGGAATAGAGAGGGAAGAGAGGAATAGAGAGGGAAGAGAGGAATATAGAGGGAAGAGAGGAATATAGAGGGAAGAGAGGAATAGAGAGGGAAGAGAGGAATAGAGAGGGAAGAGAGGAATATAGAGGGAAGAGAGGAATAGAGAGGGAAGAGAGGAATATAGAGGGAAGAGAGGAATAGAGAGGGAAGAGAGGAATAGAGAGGGAAGAGAGGAATAGAGAGGGAAGAGAGGAATAGAGAGGGAAGAGAGGAATATAGAGGGAAGAGAGGAATAGAGAGGGAAGAGAGGAATAGAGAGGGAAGAGAGGAATATAGAGGGAAGAGAGGAATAGAGAGGGAAGAGAGGAATAGAGAGGGAAGAGAGGAATAGAGAGGGAAGAGAGGAATATAGAGGGAAGAGAGGAATAGAGAGGGAAGAGAGGAATATAGAGGGAAGAGAGGAATAGAGAGGGAAGAGAGGAATAGAGAGGGAAGAGAGGAATATAGAGGGAAGAGAGGAATAGAGAGGGAAGAGAGGAATATAGAGGGAAGAGAGGAATATAGAGGGAAGAGAGGAATAGAGAGGGAAGAGAGGAATATAGAGGGAAGAGAGGAATAGAGAGGGAAGAGAGGAATAGAGAGGGAAGAGAGGAATAGAGAGGGAAGAGAGGAATAGAGAGGGAAGAGAGGAATAGAGAGGGAAGAGAGGAATAGAGAGGGAAGAGAGGAATAGAGAGGGAAGAGAGGAATAGAGAGGGAAGAGAGGAATATAGAGGGAAGAGAGGAATAGAGAGGGAAGAGAGGAATAGAGAGGGAAGAGAGGAATAGAGAGGGAAGAGAGGAATATAGAGGGAAGAGAGGAATAGAGAGGGAAGAGAGGAATAGAGAGGGAAGAGAGGAATAGAGAGGGAAGAGAGGAATAGAGAGGGAAGAGAGGAATATAGAGGGAAGAGAGGAATAGAGAGGGAAGAGAGGAATAGAGAGGGAAGAGAGGAATATAGAGGGAAGAGAGGAATAGAGAGGGAAGAGAGGAATAGAGAGGGAAGAGAGGAATATAGAGGGAAGAGAGGAATAGAGAGGGAAGAGAGGAATATAGAGGGAAGAGAGGAATATAGAGGGAAGAGAGGAATAGAGAGGGAAGAGAGGAATATAGAGGGAAGAGAGGAATATAGAGGGAAGAGAGGAATATAGAGGGAAGAGAGGAATAGAGAGGGAAGAGAGGAATAGAGAGGGAAGAGAGGAATAGAGAGGGAAGAGAGGAATAGAGAGGGAAGAGAGGAATAGAGAGGGAAGAGAGGAATAGAGAGGGAAGAGAGGAATATAGAGGGAAGAGAGGAATAGAGAGGGAAGAGAGGAATAGAGAGGGAAGAGAGGAATATAGAGGGAAGAGAGGAATAGAGAGGGAAGAGAGGAATAGAGAGGGAAGAGAGGAATATAGAGGGAAGAGAGGAATAGAGAGGGAAGAGAGGAATAGAGAGGGAAGAGAGGAATATAGAGGGAAGAGAGGAATAGAGAGGGAAGAGAGGAATAGAGAGGGAAGAGAGGAATAGAGAGGGAAGAGAGGAATAGAGAGGGAAGAGAGGAATATAGAGGGAAGAGAGGAATATAGAGGGAAGAGAGGAATAGAGAGGGAAGAGAGGAATATAGAGGGAAGAGAGGAATATAGAGGGAAGAGAGGAATAGAGAGGGAAGAGAGGAATAGAGAGGGAAGAGAGGAATAGAGAGGGAAGAGAGGAATATAGAGGGAAGAGAGGAATAGAGAGGGAAGAGAGGAATAGAGAGGGAAGAGAGGAATAGAGAGGGAAGAGAGGAATAGAGAGGGAAGAGAGGAATATAGAGGGAAGAGAGGAATAGAGAGGGAAGAGAGGAATAGAGAGGGAAGAGAGGAATAGAGAGGGAAGAGAGGAATAGAGAGGGAAGAGAGGAATATAGAGGGAAGAGAGGAATAGAGAGGGAAGAGAGGAATATAGAGGGAAGAGAGGAATAGAGAGGGAAGAGAGGAATAGAGAGGGAAGAGAGGAATAGAGAGGGAAGAGAGGAATATAGAGGGAAGAGAGGAATAGAGAGGGAAGAGAGGAATATAGAGGGAAGAGAGGAATAGAGAGGGAAGAGAGGAATAGAGAGGGAAGAGAGGAATATAGAGGGAAGAGAGGAATAGAGAGGGAAGAGAGGAATAGAGAGGGAAGAGAGGAATATAGAGGGAAGAGAGGAATAGAGAGGGAAGAGAGGAATAGAGAGGGAAGAGAGGAATAGAGAGGGAAGAGAGGAATATAGAGGGAAGAGAGGAATAGAGAGGGAAGAGAGGAATATAGAGGGAAGAGAGGAATAGAGAGGGAAGAGAGGAATAGAGAGGGAAGAGAGGAATATAGAGGGAAGAGAGGAATAGAGAGGGAAGAGAGGAATATAGAGGGAAGAGAGGAATATAGAGGGAAGAGAGGAATAGAGAGGGAAGAGAGGAATATAGAGGGAAGAGAGGAATAGAGAGGGAAGAGAGGAATAGAGAGGGAAGAGAGGAATATAGAGGGAAGAGAGGAATAGAGAGGGAAGAGAGGAATATAGAGGGAAGAGAGGAATAGAGAGGGAAGAGAGGAATAGAGAGGGAAGAGAGGAATAGAGAGGGAAGAGAGGAATAGAGAGGGAAGAGAGGAATAGAGAGGGAAGAGAGGAATAGAGAGGGAAGAGAGGAATAGAGAGGGAAGAGAGGAATAGAGAGGGAAGAGAGGAATAGAGAGGGAAGAGAGGAATATAGAGGGAAGAGAGGAATAGAGAGGGAAGAGAGGAATAGAGAGGGAAGAGAGGAATATAGAGGGAAGAGAGGAATAGAGAGGGAAGAGAGGAATATAGAGGGAAGAGAGGAATAGAGAGGGAAGAGAGGAATATAGAGGGAAGAGAGGAATATAGAGGGAAGAGAGGAATATAGAGGGAAGAGAGGAATATAGAGGGAAGAGAGGAATATAGAGGGAAGAGAGGAATAGAGAGGGAAGAGAGGAATAGAGAGGGAAGAGAGGAATAGAGAGGGAAGAGAGGAATATAGAGGGAAGAGAGGAATAGAGAGGGAAGAGAGGAATAGAGAGGGAAGAGAGGAATATAGAGGGAAGAGAGGAATAGAGAGGGAAGAGAGGAATAGAGAGGGAAGAGAGGAATAGAGAGGGAAGAGAGGAATATAGAGGGAAGAGAGGAATATAGAGGGAAGAGAGGAATAGAGAGGGAAGAGAGGAATAGAGAGGGAAGAGAGGAATAGAGAGGGAAGAGAGGAATAGAGAGGGAAGAGAGGAATAGATAGGGAAGAGAGGAATAGAGAGGGAAGAGAGGAATAGAGAGGGAAGAGAGGAATAGAGAGGGAAGAGAGGAATAGAGAGGGAAGAGAGGAATATAGAGGGAAGAGAGGAATATAGAGGGAAGAGAGGAATATAGAGGGAAGAGAGGAATATAGAGGGAAGAGAGGAATAGAGAGGGAAGAGAGGAATAGAGAGGGAAGAGAGGAATAGAGAGGGAAGAGAGGAATAGAGAGGGAAGAGAGGAATATAGAGGGAAGAGAGGAATAGAGAGGGAAGAGAGGAATAGAGAGGGAAGAGAGGAATATAGAGGGAAGAGAGGAATAGAGAGGGAAGAGAGGAATATAGAGGGAAGAGAGGAATAGAGAGGGAAGAGAGGAATAGAGAGGGAAGAGAGGAATAGAGAGGGAAGAGAGGAATATAGAGGGAAGAGAGGAATAGAGAGGGAAGAGAGGAATAGAGAGGGAAGAGAGGAATAGAGAGGGAAGAGAGGAATAGAGAGGGAAGAGAGGAATAGAGAGGGAAGAGAGGAATAGAGAGGGAAGAGAGGAATAGAGAGGGAAGAGAGGAATATAGAGGGAAGAGAGGAATAGAGAGGGAAGAGAGGAATATAGAGGGAAGAGAGGAATAGAGAGGGAAGAGAGGAATATAGAGGGAAGAGAGGAATAGAGAGGGAAGAGAGGAATAGAGAGGGAAGAGAGGAATAGAGAGGGAAGAGAGGAATAGAGAGGGAAGAGAGGAATAGAGAGGGAAGAGAGGAATAGAGAGGGAAGAGAGGAATATAGAGGGAAGAGAGGAATAGAGAGGGAAGAGAGGAATATAGAGGGAAGAGAGGAATAGAGAGGGAAGAGAGGAATAGAGAGGGAAGAGAGGAATATAGAGGGAAGAGAGGAATAGAGAGGGAAGAGAGGAATAGAGAGGGAAGAGAGGAATATAGAGGGAAGAGAGGAATAGAGAGGGAAGAGAGGAATAGAGAGGGAAGAGAGGAATAGAGAGGGAAGAGAGGAATATAGAGGGAAGAGAGGAATAGAGAGGGAAGAGAGGAATATAGAGGGAAGAGAGGAATAGAGAGGGAAGAGAGGAATAGAGAGGGAAGAGAGGAATATAGAGGGAAGAGAGGAATAGAGAGGGAAGAGAGGAATAGAGAGGGAAGAGAGGAATATAGAGGGAAGAGAGGAATATAGAGGGAAGAGAGGAATAGAGAGGGAAGAGAGGAATATAGAGGGAAGAGAGGAATATAGAGGGAAGAGAGGAATAGAGAGGGAAGAGAGGAATATAGAGGGAAGAGAGGAATAGAGAGGGAAGAGAGGAATAGAGAGGGAAGAGAGGAATAGAGAGGGAAGAGAGGAATAGAGAGGGAAGAGAGGAATAGAGAGGGAAGAGAGGAATATAGAGGGAAGAGAGGAATAGAGAGGGAAGAGAGGAATAGAGAGGGAAGAGAGGAATAGAGAGGGAAGAGAGGAATAGAGAGGGAAGAGAGGAATAGAGAGGGAAGAGAGGAATAGAGAGGGAAGAGAGGAATAGAGAGGGAAGAGAGGAATATAGAGGGAAGAGAGGAATAGAGAGGGAAGAGAGGAATATAGAGGGAAGAGAGGAATAGAGAGGGAAGAGAGGAATATAGAGGGAAGAGAGGAATAGAGAGGGAAGAGAGGAATAGAGAGGGAAGAGAGGAATAGAGAGGGAAGAGAGGAATAGAGAGGGAAGAGAGGAATAGAGAGGGAAGAGAGGAATAGAGAGGGAAGAGAGGAATATAGAGGGAAGAGAGGAATAGAGAGGGAAGAGAGGAATATAGAGGGAAGAGAGGAATAGAGAGGGAAGAGAGGAATAGAGAGGGAAGAGAGGAATATAGAGGGAAGAGAGGAATAGAGAGGGAAGAGAGGAATAGAGAGGGAAGAGAGGAATATAGAGGGAAGAGAGGAATAGAGAGGGAAGAGAGGAATAGAGAGGGAAGAGAGGAATAGAGAGGGAAGAGAGGAATATAGAGGGAAGAGAGGAATAGAGAGGGAAGAGAGGAATATAGAGGGAAGAGAGGAATAGAGAGGGAAGAGAGGAATAGAGAGGGAAGAGAGGAATATAGAGGGAAGAGAGGAATATAGAGGGAAGAGAGGAATAGAGAGGGAAGAGAGGAATATAGAGGGAAGAGAGGAATATAGAGGGAAGAGAGGAATAGAGAGGGAAGAGAGGAATATAGAGGGAAGAGAGGAATAGAGAGGGAAGAGAGGAATAGAGAGGGAAGAGAGGAATAGAGAGGGAAGAGAGGAATAGAGAGGGAAGAGAGGAATAGAGAGGGAAGAGAGGAATAGAGAGGGAAGAGAGGAATAGAGAGGGAAGAGAGGAATAGAGAGGGAAGAGAGGAATATAGAGGGAAGAGAGGAATAGAGAGGGAAGAGAGGAATATAGAGGGAAGAGAGGAATATAGAGGGAAGAGAGGAATAGAGAGGGAAGAGAGGAATATAGAGGGAAGAGAGGAATAGAGAGGGAAGAGAGGAATAGAGAGGGAAGAGAGGAATAGAGAGGGAAGAGAGGAATAGAGAGGGAAGAGAGGAATAGAGAGGGAAGAGAGGAATAGAGAGGGAAGAGAGGAATATAGAGGGAAGAGAGGAATAGAGAGGGAAGAGAGGAATATAGAGGGAAGAGAGGAATAGAGAGGGAAGAGAGGAATATAGAGGGAAGAGAGGAATAGAGAGGGAAGAGAGGAATATAGAGGGAAGAGAGGAATATAGAGGGAAGAGAGGAATAGAGAGGGAAGAGAGGAATAGAGAGGGAAGAGAGGAATAGAGAGGGAAGAGAGGAATAGAGAGGGAAGAGAGGAATATAGAGGGAAGAGAGGAATAGAGAGGGAAGAGAGGAATAGAGAGGGGAGAGAGGAATAGAGAGGGAAGAGAGGAATAGAGAGGGAAGAGAGGAATAGAGAGGGAAGAGAGGAATAGAGAGGGAAGAGAGGAATATAGAGGGAAGAGAGGAATATAGAGGGAAGAGAGGAATATAGAGGGAAGAGAGGAATATAGAGGGAAGAGAGGAATATAGAGGGAAGAGAGGAATATAGAGGGAAGAGAGGAATATAGAGGGAAGAGAGGAATATAGAGGGAAGAGAGGAATATAGAGGGAAGAGAGGAATATAGAGGGAAGAGAGGAATAGAGAGGGAAGAGAGGAATAGAGAGGGAAGAGAGGAATATAGAGGGAAGAGAGGAATATAGAGGGAAGAGAGGAATATAGAGGGAAGAGAGGAATATAGAGGGAAGAGAGGAATATAGAGGGAAGAGAGGAATAGAGAGGGAAGAGAGGAATATAGAGGGAAGAGAGGAATATAGAGGGAAGAGAGGAATATAGAGGGAAGAGAGGAATATAGAGGGAAGAGAGGAATATAGAGGGAAGAGAGGAATATAGAGGGAAGAGAGGAATATAGAGGGAAGAGAGGAATAGAGAGGGAAGAGAGGAATATAGAGGGAAGAGAGGAATATAGAGGGAAGAGAGGAATAGAGAGGGAAGAGAGGAATAGAGAGGGAAGAGAGGAATAGAGAGGGAAGAGAGGAATAGAGAGGGAAGAGAGGAATAGAGAGGGAAGAGAGGAATAGAGAGGGAAGAGAGGAATAGAGAGGGAAGAGAGGAATAGAGAGGGAAGAGAGGAATAGAGAGGGAAGAGAGGAATAGAGAGGGAAGAGAGGAATATAGAGGGAAGAGAGGAATATAGAGGGAAGAGAGGAATATAGAGGGAAGAGAGGAATATAGAGGGAAGAGAGGAATATAGAGGGAAGAGAGGAATATAGAGGGAAGAGAGGAATATAGAGGGAAGAGAGGAATATAGAGGGAAGAGAGGAATATAGAGGGAAGAGAGGAATATAGAGGGAAGAGAGGAATATAGAGGGAAGAGAGGAATATAGAGGGAAGAGAGGAATAGAGAGGGAAGAGAGGAATATAGAGGGAAGAGAGGAATATAGAGGGAAGAGAGGAATATAGAGGGAAGAGAGGAATATAGAGGGAAGAGAGGAATAGAGAGGGAAGAGAGGAATATAGAGGGAAGAGAGGAATAGAGAGGGAAGAGAGGAATATAGAGGGAAGAGAGGAATAGAGAGGGAAGAGAGGAATATAGAGGGAAGAGAGGAATATAGAGGGAAGAGAGGAATATAGAGGGAAGAGAGGAATATAGAGGGAAGAGAGGAATATAGAGGGAAGAGAGGAATATAGAGGGAAGAGAGGAATAGAGAGGGAAGAGAGGAATATAGAGGGAAGAGAGGAATAGAGAGGGAAGAGAGGAATAGAGAGGGAAGAGAGGAATATAGAGGGAAGAGAGGAATAGAGAGGGAAGAGAGGAATATAGAGGGAAGAGAGGAATAGAGAGGGAAGAGAGGAATATAGAGGGAAGAGAGGAATAGAGAGGGAAGAGAGGAATATAGAGGGAAGAGAGGAATAGAGAGGGAAGAGAGGAATAGAGAGGGAAGAGAGGAATATAGAGGGAAGAGAGGAATATAGAGGGAAGAGAGGAATAGAGAGGGAAGAGAGGAATATAGAGGGAAGAGAGGAATAGAGAGGGAAGAGAGGAATAGAGAGGGAAGAGAGGAATATAGAGGGAAGAGAGGAATATAGAGGGAAGAGAGGAATAGAGAGGGAAGAGAGGAATAGAGAGGGAAGAGAGGAATAGAGAGGGAAGAGAGGAATAGAGAGGGAAGAGAGGAATATAGAGGGAAGAGAGGAATAGAGAGGGAAGAGAGGAATAGAGAGGGAAGAGAGGAATAGAGAGGGAAGAGAGGAATATAGAGGGAAGAGAGGAATAGAGAGGGAAGAGAGGAATAGAGAGGGAAGAGAGGAATAGAGAGGGAAGAGAGGAATAGAGAGGGAAGAGAGGAATAGAGAGGGAAGAGAGGAATATAGAGGGAAGAGAGGAATAGAGAGGGAAGAGAGGAATAGAGAGGGAAGAGAGGAATATAGAGGGAAGAGAGGAATAGAGAGGGAAGAGAGGAATAGAGAGGGAAGAGAGGAATAGAGAGGGAAGAGAGGAATAGAGAGGGAAGAGAGGAATAGAGAGGGAAGAGAGGAATAGAGAGGGAAGAGAGGAATAGAGAGGGAAGAGAGGAATAGAGAGGGAAGAGAGGAATATACAGTGGGGCAAAAAAGTATTTAGTCAGCCATCAATTGTGCAAGTTCTCCCACTTAAAAAGATGAGAGAGGCCTGTAATTTTCATCATAGGTACACTTCAACTATGACAGACAAAATGAGAGAAAAACATCCAGAAAATCACATTGTAGGATTTTTTATGAATTTCTTTGCAAATGATGGTGGAAAATAATGTATGTGACAATAACATCTGCTAACCATGTGACCAATAACATCTGCTAACCATGTGACCAATAACATCTGCTAACCATGTGACCAATAACATCTGCTAACCATGTGACCAATAACATCTGCTAGCCATGTGTCCAATAACATCTGCTAACCATGTGTATGTGACCAATAACATCTGCTAACCATGTGTATGTGACCAATAACATCTGTTAACCATGTGTATGTGACCAATAACATCTGCTAACCATTTGACCAATAACATCTGCTAACCATGTGTCCAATAGCATCTGCTAACCATGTGTATGTGACCAATAACATCTGCTAACTATGTGTATGTGACCAATAACATCTGCTAACCATGTGTATGTGACCAATAACATCTGCTAACCATGTGACCAATAACATCTGCTAACCATGTGACCAATAACATCTGTTAACCATGTGACCAATAACATCTGCTAACCATGTGTCCAATAACATCTGCTAACCATGTGACCAATGGCATCTGCTAACCATGTGTATGTGACCAATAACATCTGCTAACCATGTGACCATTAACATCTGCTAACCATGTGTATGGGACCATTAACATCTGCTAACCATGTGACCAATGACATCTGCTAACCATGTGTATGGGACCATTAACATCTACTAACCATGTGACCAATAACATCTGCTAACCATGTGACCAATAACATCTGCTAACCATGTGACCAATAACATCTGCTAACCATGTGACCAATAACATCTGCTAACCATGTGACCAATAACATCATGTGACCAATAACATCTCCATGTGACCAATAACATCTCCTAACCATGTGACCAATAACATCTCCATGTGACCAATAACATCACCTAACCATGTGACCAATAACATCTCCTAACCATGTGACCAAGAACATCTCCATGTGACCAATAACATCTGCTAACCATGTGACCAGTAACACCTGCTAACCATGTGACCAATAACATCTCCATGTGAGCAATAACATCTCCTTACCATGTGACCAATAACATCTCCATGTGACCAATAACATCTCCTAACCATGTGACCAATAACATCTCCTAACCATGTGACCAATAACGTCTCCATGTGACCAATTATATCTGCTAACCATGTGACCAATAACATCTGCTAACCATGTGACCAATAACATCTGCTAACCATGTGACCAATAACATCTCCTAACCATGTGACCAATAACATCTCCATGTGACCAATAACATCTCCATGTGACCAATAACATCTCCATGTGACCGATAACATCTCCATGTGACCAATAACATCTCCATGTGACCAATAACATCTCCATGTGACCAATAACATCTCCATGTGACCGATAACATCTCCATGTGACCAATAACATCACCTAACCATGTGACCAATAACATCTCCATGTGACCGATAACATCTCCATGTAACTCAGCTGGTCAGGGAAATAACAGGTGTTCTTTAATGTTTTGTGTTCTCAGTGTACAGAGGAGATGTGTTAACTGTTATGAAGCGGCTTTGGGTCATTACATCATAGCTAAGACTCAATGACACTGGCAACATGCCTTCCCTTCCGATTGGGATTGGCGACACTATCATAGTATCGCTCTGTCAAAGATCTTACTGATCCTGTTAAAGTCCCTTTAGTGTGATTATAAATCATGTGAATCATCAACTGACTGGGATTCTGATCTCATGAAAAGTACATGTTAATTGAATACTGGAGTCAAAGGCTTGCATCCCCTATTCACAACATAGTGCACTACTTTATTTTTTACAAAATGTTTTATTTCACCTTTATTTAACCAGATGGGCTAGTTGAGAACACGTTCTCATTTACAACTGCAACCTGGCCAGGATAAAGCAAAGCAGTGTGACATAAACAACAACACAGAGTTACACATGGAATAAACAAACATAGTCAAAAATACAGTAGAAAAAGTATATTTACAGTGTGTGCAAATGAAATAAGATTAGGGAGGTAAGGCAATAAATAGCCCATTGTGGCAAAATAATTACAATTTAGCAATGAAACACTGGAGTGATAGATGTGCAGAAGATGCATGTGCAAGTAGAGATACTGGGGTGCAAAAGAGAAAAAAAAATAACAATATGGGGATGAGTTAGTTGTATGGGCTATTTACAGATGGGCTATGTACAGGAGCAGTGATCTGTGAGCTGCTCTGACAGCTGGTGCTTAAAGTTAGAGAGGGAGATATAAGTCTCCAGCTTCAGTGATTTTTGCAGTTCGTTCCAGTCACTGGCAGCAGAGAACTGGAAGAAAAGGCAGCCAATAGAGGTGTTGGCTTTGGGGATGACCAGTGAGATATACCTGCTGGAGCACGTGCTACGGGTGGGTGTTGTTATGGTGACCAGTGAGCTGAGATAAGGCGGGGTTTTACCTAGCAAAGACAGAGCATTTGACAGTGATGAGTGGTGGTCGGACCAATTACGGTCGCAGTCAATAAGGCAGTGATCGCTGAGATCCTGGTTGAAGACAGCAGAGGTGTATTTAAAGGGCAGCCTGATCAGGATGATATCGATGAGGGTGCCCATGTTTACGGATTTAGGGTTGTACCTGGTAGGTTCCATGATAATTTGTGTGAGATTGAAGGCATCTTCCATGTTAAGCATGTCCCAGTTTAGGTCACCTAACAGCACGAACTCTGAAGATAAATGGGGGGCGATCAATTCACATATGGTGTCCAGGGCACAGCTGGGGGGTGAAGAGGGTCTATAACAAGAGGCAACAGTGAGAGACTTATTTCTGGAAAGCTGGATTTTTAAAAGTAGGAGCTCGAATTGTTTGGTTACAGACCTGGATAGTATGACAGAACTCTGCAGGCTATCTTTGCAGAAGATTGCAACTCCGCCCCCTTTGTCAGTTCTATCTTGGTGGAAAATGTTATTGTTGGGGATGGAAATTTCAGAATTTTTGGTGGCCTTCCTGAGCCAGGATTCAGACACGGCAAGGACATCAGGGTTGGCAGAGTGTGCTAAAGCAGTGAGTAAAACATACTTAGGGAGGAGGCTTCTGATGTTGACCTGCATGAAATCAAGGCTTTTTTACGGTTACAGAAGTCAACAAATGATAGCGCCTGGGGGAATAGGAGTGGAGCTAGGGGCTACAGGGCATGGGGGAATAGGAGTGGAGCTAGGGGCTACAGGGCCTGGGGGAATAGGAGTGGAACTAGGGGCTACAGGGCCTGGGGAATAGGAGTGGAACTAGGGGCTACAGGGCCTGGGGAATAGGAGTGGAACTAGGGGCTACAGGGCCTGGGGAATAGGAGTGGAACTAGGGGCTACAGGGCCTGGATTCACCTCTACATCACTAGAGAAATAGATGTGGAGTAGGATAAGGATACTGCTAAAGGCTATAAGAACTGGTCATCTAGTGCGTTGGGGACAGAGATTCAAAGGAGCAGATTTCTGGGCGTGACAGAATAGATTCAGGGCATAATGTACAGACAATGGTATGGTAGGATGTGAGTACAGTGGAGGTAAACCTAGGCTTTGAGTGACGATGAGAGAGGTTTCGTCTCTGGAGGCACCAGTGAAGCCAGGTGAGGTCTCCGCATGTGAGTGGGGTGGGACATAAGAGACATCTAAGGCATTTTGAGTGGGACTGAAGGCTCTACAGTGAAATAAAACAATAAGAACTAGTCAAGACAGCATTAGACAAGGCATATTGACATTAGAGAGAGGCATACAGCATTGACAGGTGTTGATCAGGAGAGCTAAGACAACAACGGGTAAATGGTGATGAATGGGCAGAGCGGGTCAGTTAGGTCCATACAGGACCTGAGTTCAAGGCTGGGGCTGACAGGTAAATGGTGATGAATGGGCAGAGTGGGTCAGTTAGGTCCATACAGGACCTGAGTTCTAGGCTGGGGCTGACAGGTAAATGGTAATGAATGGGCAGAGCAGGTCAGTTAGGTACATACAGGACCTGAGTTCGAAGCTGGGACCGACAGGTAAATAAAATGAGGTACCATGCTATTGAAACAGTCCAGGGGGCATCATCTGTGTAGCTGAGTGATCATAGGGTCAAAAGAGTAGGAACAGGTGAGTCAGGGTGTCGTCTGGTAGTCATTACTACACTAGGTGAGTCAGGGTGGTGTTCGGTCGTCATTACTACACTAGGTGAGTCAGGGTGGTGTTCGGTAGTCATTACTACACTAGGTGAGTCAGGGTGGTGTTCGGTAGTCACTACTACACTAGGTGAGTCAGGGTGTCGTCTGGTAGTCACTACTACACTAGGTGAGTCAGGGTGCCGTTCGGTAGTCATTACTACACTAGGTGAGTCAGGGTGGTGTTCGGTAGTCACTACTACACTGGGTGAGTCAGGGTGGTGTTCGGTAGTCATTACTACGCTAGGTGAGTCAGGGTGCCGTTCGGTAGTCACTACTACACTAGGTGAGTCAGGGTGTCGTCTGGTAGTCACTACTACACTAGGTGAGTCAGGGTGCCGTTCGGTAGTCATTACAACACTAGGTGAGTCAGGGTGCCGTTCGGTAGTCACTACTACACTAGATGAGTCAGGGTGCCGTTCGGTAGTCACTACTACACTAGGTGAGTCAGAGTGTCGTCTGGTAGTCACTACTACACTAGGTGAGTCAGGGTGGTGTTCGGTAGTCACTACTACACTAGGTGAGTCAGGGTGCTGTTCGGTAGTCACTACTACACTAGGTGAGTCAGGGTGGTGTTCGGTAGTCACTACTACACTAGGTGAGTCAGGGTGCTGTTCGGTAGTCACTACTACACTAGGTGAGTCAGGGTGCCGTTCGGTAGTCACTACTACACTAGATGAGTCAGGGAGCCGTTCGGTAGTCACTACTACACTAGGTGAGTCAGAGTGTCGTCTGGTAGTCACTACTACACTAGGTGAGTCAGGGTGCCGTTCGGTAGTCACTACTACACTAGATGAGTCAGGGTGCCGTTCGGTAGTCACTACTACACTAGGTGAGTCAGGGTGCTGTTCGGTAGTCACTACTACACTAGGTGAGTCAGGGTGCTGTTCGGTAGTCACTACTACACTAGGTGAGTCAGGGTGCTGTTCGGTAGTCACTACTACACTAGGTGAGTCAGGGTGGTGTTCGGTAGTCACTACTACACTAGGTGAGTCAGGGTGGTGTTCGGTAGTCACTACTACACTAGGTGAGTCAGGGTGCTGTTCGGTAGTCACTACTACACTAGGTGAGTCAGAGTGTCGTCTGGTAGTCACTACTACACTGGGTGAGCAGGGGACACAGAGTTCTGAAAAGCTAGCAGGCCAGGGCTAGTCGATGGTTCTTCAGCGACATCGTAACAGAATAGCCTGTTGAGACCACAATAAATTTGGCGGTCCAGTGGCAGATTACGGAGAAAAAAGGCGAGGACAGCTAGCCGTGGCTAACAAAGACTAGTAGCTAATTAGCTGGCTAGAGGACAGCTGGCCGTGGCTAACAAAGACTAGTAGCTAATTAGCTGGCTAGAGGACAGCTAGCCGTGGCTAACAAAGACTAGTAGCTAATTAGCTGGCTAGAGGACAACTAGCCGTGGCTAACAAAGACTAGTAGCTAATTAGCTGGCTAGAGGACAGCTAGCCGTGGCTAACAAAGACTAGTAGCTAATTAGCTGGCTAGAGGACAGCTAGCCGTAGCTAACAAAGAATAGTAGCTAATTAGCTGGCTAGAGGACAGCTGGCCATGGCTAACAAAGACTAGTAGCTAATTAGCTGGCTAGAGGACAGCTAGCCGTGGCTAACAAAGACTAGTAGCTAATTAGCTGGCTAGAGGACAGCTGGCCGTGGCTAACAAAGACTAGTAGCTAATTAGCTGGCTAGAGGACAGCTAGCCGTGGCTAACAAAGACTAGTAGCTGATTAGCTGGCTAGAGGACAGATAGCCGTGGCTAACAAAGACTAGTAGCTAATTAGCTGGCTAGAGGACAGCTGGCCGTGGCTAACAAACACTAGTAGCTAATTAGCTGGCTAGAGGACAGCTGGCTGTGGCTAACAAAGACTAGTAGCTAATTAGCTGGCTAGAGGACAGCTGGCCGTGGCTAACAAAGACTAGTAGCTAATTAGCTGGCTAGAGGACAGCTGGCCGTGGCTAACAAAGACTAGTAGCTAATTAGCTGGCTAGAGGACAGCTGGCTGTGGCTAACAAAGACTAGTAGCTAATTAGCTGGCTAGAGGACAGCTAGCCGTGGCTAACAAAGACTAATAGCTAATTAGGGGCTAGTCGATGGGGCGGCAGGGTAGCCTAGTGGTTAGAGTGTTGGACTAGTAACCGGAAGGTTGTGAGTTCAAACCCCCGAGCTGACAAGTTACAAAGACTAGTAGCTAATTAGCTGGCTAGAGGACAGCTGGCTGTGGCTAACAAAGACTAGTAGCTAATTAGCTGGCTAGAGGACAGCTAGCCGTGGCTAACAAAGACTAATAGCTAATTAGGGGCTAGTCGATGGGGCGGCAGGGTAGCCTAGTGGTTAGAGTGTTGGACTAGTAACCGGAAGGTTGTGAGTTCAAACCCCCAAGCTGACAAGTTACAAAGACTAGTAGCTAATTAGCTGGCTAGAGGACAGCTGGCTGTGTCTAACAAAGACTAGTAGCTAATTAGCCGGCTAGAGGACAGCTGGCTGTGGCTAACAAAGACTGGTAGCTAATTAGCTGGCTAGCTCCTGATGGAAGTTCCAGTTATAAGGAATAAAAATAGCAGATCCGTACCACATTGGGTGAGGTGGGATTCAGAAAAGTAAATTGAGTTCGCACCCTATTCCCTATGTAGTGCAATACGTTAGACCGGGGCCCTAAATAGGAATGGCACCCTATTCCCTATGTAGTGCACTACTTTAGACCGGGGCCCTAAAGGGAATGGCACTCTATTCCCTATGTAGTGCACTACTTTAGAACGGGGCCCTATGGGGAATATTATCCTATTCCCTATGTAGTGGACTACTTTAGCCCGGGGCCCTATGGGGAATAGCATCCTATTCCCTATGTAGTGCATGTCACAGGCCGGCTCATAGCCTTAAATACCCTGAGCCCAGGTGACTCCAATCACTAACGACCCTCCTCTGCCTGAAGGAGGAACCACCCCTGCAGAGGAGGGGCCGTGAAATGCACTACTTTAGACCAGAGTCACTATAGGATAAATAGAGAGTATGGTGTTATTTGGGAAGAAACATATAAGAAGGAGAGATGTATCTTCTCTGATATGAGATCAGTGTATTCAGTTTGATCAGGCTGTATCCATGGTGATGAAGTATAGCCCCTCTAAAGTCCTTTTGATCAGGCTGTATCCATGGTGATGAAGTATAGCCCCTCTAAAGTCCTTTTGATCAGGCTGTATCCATGGTGATGAAGTATAGCCCCTCTAAAGTCCTTTTGATCAGGCTGTATCAATGGTGATGAAGTATAATCACTCTAAAGTCATTTTGATCAGGCTATATCCATGACGATGAAGTATAGCCCCTCTAAAGTCCTTTTGATCAGGCTGTATCCATGGTGATGAAGTAGAGTCCCTCTAAAGTCCTTTTGATCAGGCTGTATCCATGGTGATGAAGTATAATCACTCTAAAGTCCTTTTGATCAGGCTGTATCCATGGTGATGAAGTATAGCCCCTCTAAAGTCCTTTTGATCTGTCTGTATCCATGGTGATGAAGTATAAGCACTCTAAAGTCATTTTGATCAGGCTGTATCCATGGTGATGAAGTATAATCACTCCAAAGACATTTTGATCAGGCTGTATCCATGGTGATGAAGTATAGCCCCTCTAAAGTCATTTTGATCAGGCTGTATCCATGGTGATGAAGTATAGCCCCTCTAAAGTCCTTTTGATCAGGCTGTATCCATGGTGATGAAGTATAGCCCCTCTAAAGTCCTTTTGATCAGGCTGTATCCATGGTGATGAAGTATAATCACTCTAAAGTCATTTTGATCAGGCTGTATCCATGGTGATGAAGTATAACCCCTCTAAAGTCCTTTTGATCAGGCTGTATCCATGGTGATGAAGTATAGCCCCTCTAAAGTCCTTTTGATCAGGCTGTATCCATGGTGATGAAGTATAGCCCCTCTAAAGTCCTTTTGATCAGGCTGTATCCATGGTGATGAAGTATAGCCCCTCTAAAGTCCTTTTGATCAGGCTGTATCCATGGTGATGAAGTATAACCCCTCTAAAGTCCTTTTGATCAGGCTGTATCCATGGTGATGAAGTATAGCCCCTCTAAAGTCATTTTGATCAGGCTATATCCATTGTGATGAAGTATAGCCCCTCTAAAGTCCTTTTGATCAGGCTGTATCCATGGTGATGAAGTATAGCCCCTCTAAAGTCCTTTTGATATGTCTGTATCCATGGTGATGAAGTATAGTCCCTCTAAAGTCATTTTGATCTGGCTGTATCCATGGTGATGAAGTATAATCACTCCAAAGACCTTTTGATCAGGCTGTATCCATGGTGATGAAGTATAGCCCCTCTAAAGTCATTTTGATCAGGCTGTATCCATGGTGATGAAGTATAATCACTCCAAAGACCTTTTGATCAGGCTGTATCCATGGTGATGAAGTATAGCCCCTCTAAAGTCATTTTGATCAGGCTGTATCCATGATGATGAAGTATAGCCCCTCTAAAGTCCTTTTGATCAGGCTGTATCCATGGTGATGAAGTAGAGTCCCTCTAAAGTCCTTTTGATCAGGCTGTATCCATGTTGATGAAGTATAATCACTCTAAAGTCCTTTTGATCAGGCTGTATCCATGGTGATGAAGTATAGCCCTTCTAAAGTCCTTTTGATCTGTCTGTATCCATGGTGATGAAGTATAATCACTCTAAAGTCCTTTTGATCAGGCTGTATCCATGGTGATGAAGTATAGCCCCTCTAAAGTCCTTTTGATCAGGCTGTATCCATGGTGATGAAGTATAGCCCCTCTAAAGTCCTTTTGATATGTCTGTATCCATGGTGATGAAGTATAGCCCCTCTAAAGTCCTTTTGATCAGGCTGTATCCATGGTGATGAAGTATAACCCCTCTAAAGTCATTTTGATCAGGCTGTATCCATGGTGATGAAGTATAATCACTCTAAAGTCCTTTTGATCGGGCTGTATCCATGGTGATGAAGTATAATCACTCTAAAGTAATTTTGATCAGGCTGTATCCATGGTGATGAAGTATAATCACTCTAAAGTCCTTTTGATCTGTCTGTATCCATGGTGATGAAGTATAATCACTCTAAAGTCCTTTTGATCAGGCTGTATCCATGGTGATGAAGTATAATCACTCTAAAGTCCTTTTGATCAGGCTGTATCCATGGTGATGAAGTATAATCACTCTAAAGTCATTTTGATCAGGCTGTATCCATGGTGATGAAGTATAGCCCCACTAAAGTCATTTTGATCAGGCTGTATCCATGGTGATGAAGTATAGCCCCTCTAAAGTCCTTTTGATCAGGCTGTATCCATGGTGATGAAGTATAGCCCCTCTAAAGTCCTTTTGATCAGGCTGTATCCATGGTGATGAAGTATAGCCCCTCTAAAGTCCTTTTGATCAGGCTGTATCCATGGTGATGAAGTATAGCCCCTCTAAAGTCCTTTTGATCAGGCTGTATCCATGGTGATGAAGTATAATCACTCTAAAGTCCTTTTGATCTGTCTGTATCCATGGTGATGAAGTATAATCACTAAAGTCCTTTTGATCAGGCTGTATCCATGGTGTTGAAGTATAATCACTCTAAAGTCCTTTTGATCAGGCTGTATCCATGGGGATGAAGTATAATCACTCTAAAGTCCTTTTGATCAGGCTGTATCCATGGTGATGAAGTATAATCACTCTAAAGTCCTTTTGATATGTCTGTATCCATGGTGATGAATTATAACCCCTCTTAATTAATTTGATCAGGCTGTATCCATGGTGATGAAGTATAGCCCCTCTAAAGTCCGTTTGATCAGGCTGTATCCATTGTGATTAAGTATAACCCCTCTAAAGTCCTTTTGATCAGGCTGTATCCATGCTGATTAAGTATTACTCCTCTAAAGTCCTTTTGATCAGGCTTTATCCAAGGTGATGAAGAATAACCCCTCTATAGTCAATACTAACAGAGTTTCTCCTATTTGGTCAAAGATAAATTACTAATGGGAAAGCATTTTTGTGTTTGATATTTCCTTCTATTGCCTCTTGGAACGGTTGCCTTGTTAGCGCTTCCCTGGTCACCCAACTTGACACGGTTTGATGAATCACCGTGGAAACCAGGTTGGGAACAGGAGTGACTAACGATCTGTGTAGGGCTGTGATTTAATCAATCAACAAAATACTTTAACCTTGCCAATACCTGCACGGCACACACACACACACACACACACATACTCACACCACACACATACTTACGCACACAAAGGAAAGCAAGAACACGCACATGCACACAGGAATGAACACACACACACGGCAATAATTGCTGCTGCTGAGTCTAAAGGACAAGGTCCTGAAGGAGTCCATTCATACAATCGACAGGGACGACGTCAGCTGTTTGACCGTTGTAACTCACACCTCAGTCTGAGTTCACCCGCTGCAGCTGTCCGCTCCGTTAACCTGTAAGCACCCTTCAAAGGCTCTGACGGACCAATGAAATGAGCCGCTGAGAGGACGGAACATGGGTCCGGTCCGCTGAGAGGACGGAACATGGGTCCGGTCTATGGGTCCGGTCTATGGGCTCTGACAGACCAGTGAAATGTGCCGCTGAGAGGACGGAACATGGGTCCAGTCTATGGGCTCTGACGGACCAATGAAATGAGCCACTGAGAGGACGGAACATGGGTCTGGTCTATGGGCTCTGACAGACCAATGAAATGAGCCACTGAGAGGACGGAACATGGGTCCGGTCTATGGGCTCTGACGGACCAATGAAATGAGCCACTGAGAGGACGGAACATGGGTCCGGTCTATGGGCTCTGACGAACCAATGAAATTAGCCACTGAGAGGACGGAACATGGGTCCGGTCTATGGGTCCGGTCTATGGGTCTGGACTACGGGTCTGGTCTATGGGTCCGGTCTATGGGTCTGGACTATGGGTCTGGACTATGGGTCTGGTCATTGGGTCTGGTCTATGGGTCTGGTCTATGGGTCTGGTCTACGGGTCCGGTCTACGGGTCTGGTCTACGGGTCTGGTCTATGGGTCTGGTCATTGGGTCTGGTCTATGGGTCTGGTCTATGGGTCCGGTCTATGGGTCTGGTCTATGGGTCTGGTCTACGGGTCCGGTCTATGGGCACGGTCTATGGGTCTGGTCTATGGGTCTGGTCATTGGGTCTGGTCTATGGGTCTGGTCTATGGGTCCGGTCTATGGGTCTGGTCTATGGGTCTGGTCATTGGGTCTGGTCTATGGGTCTGGTCTATGGGTCTGGTCTATGGGTCTGGTCATTGGGTCTGGTCTATGGGTCTGGTCTATGGGTCTGGTCTATGGGTCTGGTCTACGGGTCCGGTCTATGGGCACGGTCTATGGGTCTGGTCTATGGGTCTGGTCATTGGGTCCAGTCTAAAGTAGTGCAGTTAGGAAATTGTTCCATTTGTGTGGCGCTCCACTGATCGCTCCATACATCAGTCTGAACCTGCTATTCTTCAAGTCCCTGGTGCTGAAGTCAAAATAACCTGATTCATGATTCGTATCGGCCGGCCCTGATTCATGATTCGCATAGGCCGACCTTGATTCATGATTCGTATCGGCCGGCCCTGATTCATGATTCGTATAGGCCGGCCCTGATTCATGATTCGCATAGGCCGACCTTGATTCATGATTCGTATCGGCCGGCCCTGATTCATGATTCGTATAGGCCGACCTTGATTCATGATTCGCATAGGCCGACCTTGATTCATGATTCGTATCGGCCGGCCCTGATTCATGATTCGTATAGGTCGACCTTAATTCATGATTCGCATAGGCCGACCTTGATTCATGATTCGTATAGGCCGACTCTGATTCATGATTCGTATAGGCCAGCCCTGATGCGTTTTGAGGTTGAGTCCTCCACTGAGGCGTTCTGAGGCTGAGTCCTCCACTGAGGCGTTCTTAGGCTGAGTCCTCCACTGAGACGTTCTGAGGCTGAGTCCTCCACTGAGGCGTCCTGAGGCTGAGTCCTCCACTGAGACATTCTGAGGCTTAGTCCTCCACTGAGGCGTTCTGAAGCTGTTCTTCACTGAGATGTTCTGAGGCTGAGTCCTCCACTGAGATGTTCTGAGGATGTCCTCCACTGAGATGTTCTGAGGCTGTCCTCCACGGAGATGTTCTGAGGCTGAGTCGTCCACTGAGGCGTCCTGAAGCTGTCCTCCACTGAGGCGTCCTGAAGCTGTCCTCCACTGAGATGTTCTGAGGCTGAGTCGTCCACTGAGGCGTCAACGAAGCTGTCCTCCACTGAGATGTGCCGAAGCTGAGTCCTCCACTGAGACGTTCTGAAGCTGAGTCCTCCACTGAGACGTTCTGATGCTGAGTCCTCCACTGAGGCGTTCTGAGGCTGTCCTCCACTGAGGCGTTCTGAAGTGGTCACTGAGTCCTCCACTCTTACGTTCTGAAGTGATCACTGAGTCCTCCACTCTTACGTTCTGAAGTGGTCACTGAGTCCTCCACTCTTACGTTCTGAAGTGGTCACTGAGTCCTCCACTGAGGCGTTCTGAAGTGGTCACTGAGTCCTCCACTCTTACGTTCTGAAGTGGTCACTGAGTCCTCCACTCTTACGTTCTGAAGTGGTCACTGAGTCCTACATTCTTACGTTCTGAAGTGGTCACTGAGTCCTCCACTCTTACGTTCTGAAGTGGTCACTGAGTCCTCCACTGAGACGTTCTGAAGTGGTCACTGAGTCCTCCACTGAGGCGTTCTGAAGTGGTCACTGAGTCCTCCACTCTTACGTTCTGAAGTGGTCACTGAGTCCTCCACTCTTACGTTCTGAAGTTGTCACTGAGTCCTCCACTCTTACGTTCTGAAGTGGTCACTGAGTCCTCCACTGAGGCGTTCTGAAGTGGTCACTGAGTCCTCCACTCTTACGTTCTGAAGTGGTCACTGAGTCCTCCACTCTTACGTTCTGAAGTGGTCACTGAGTCCTCCACTGAGGCGTTCTGAAGTGGTCACTGAGTCCTCCACTCTTACGTTCTGAAGTGGTCACTGAGTCCTCCACTCTTACGTTCTGAAGTGGTCACTGAGTCCTACATTCTTACGTTCTGAAGTGGTCACTGAGTCCTCCACTCTTACGTTCTGAAGTGGTCACTGAGTCCTCCACTGAGACGTTCTGAAGTGGTCACTGAGTCCTCCACTGAGGCGTTCTGAAGTGGTCACTGAGTCCTCCACTCTTACGTTCTGAAGTGGTCACTGAGTCCTCCACTCTTACGTTCTGAAGTGGTCACTGAGTCCTCCACTGAGGCGTTCTGAAGTGGTCACTGAGTCCTCCACTGAGACGTTCTGAAGTGGTCACTGAGTCCTCCACTCTTACGTTCTGAAGTGGTCACTGAGTCCTCCACTCTTACGTTCTGAAGTGGTCACTGAGTCCTCCACTCTTACGTTCTGAAGTGGTCACTGAGTCCTCCACTCTTACGTTCTGAAGTGGTCACTGAGTCCTCCACTGAGACGTTCTGAAGTGGTCACTGAGTCCTCCACTGAGGCGTTCTGAAGTGGTCACTGAGTCCTCCACTCTTACGTTCTGAAGTGGTCACTGAGTCCTCCACTCTTACGTTCTGAAGTGGTCACTGAGTCCTCCACTCTTACGTTCTGAAGTGGTCACTGAGTCCTCCACTCTTACGTTCTGAAGTGGTCACTGAGTCCTCCACTCTTACGTTCTGAAGTGATCACTGAGTCCTCCACTCTTACGTTCTGAAGTGGTCACTGAGTCCTCCACTCTTACGTTCTGAAGTGGTCACTGAGTCCTCCACTGAGGCGTTCTGAAGTGGTCACTGAGTCCTCCACTCTTACGTTCTGAAGTGGTCACTGAGTCCTCCACTCTTACGTTCTGAAGTGGTCACTGAGTCCTACATTCTTACGTTCTGAAGTGGTCACTGAGTCCTCCACTCTTACGTTCTGAAGTGGTCACTGAGTCCTCCACTGAGACGTTCTGAAGTGGTCACTGAGTCCTCCACTGAGGCGTTCTGAAGTGGTCACTGAGTCCTCCACTCTTACGTTCTGAAGTGGTCACTGAGTCCTCCACTCTTCCGTTCTGAAGTTGTCACTGAGTCCTCCACTCTTACGTTCTGAAGTGGTCACTGAGTCCTCCACTGAGGCGTTCTGAAGTGGTCACTGAGTCCTCCACTCTTACGTTCTGAAGTGGTCACTGAGTCCTCCACTCTTACGTTCTGAAGTGGTCACTGAGTCCTCCACTGAGGCGTTCTGAAGTGGTCACTGAGTCCTCCACTCTTACGTTCTGAAGTGGTCACTGAGTCCTCCACTCTTACGTTCTGAAGTGGTCACTGAGTCCTACATTCTTACGTTCTGAAGTGGTCACTGAGTCCTCCACTCTTACGTTCTGAAGTGGTCACTGAGTCCTCCACTGAGACGTTCTGAAGTGGTCACTGAGTCCTCCACTGAGGCGTTCTGAAGTGGTCACTGAGTCCTCCACTCTTACGTTCTGAAGTGGTCACTGAGTCCTCCACTCTTACGTTCTGAAGTGGTCACTGAGTCCTCCACTGAGGCGTTCTGAAGTGGTCACTGAGTCCTCCACTCTTACGTTCTGAAGTGGTCACTGAGTCCTCCACTCTTACGTTCTGAAGTGGTCACTGAGTCCTACATTCTTACGTTCTGAAGTGGTCACTGAGTCCTCCACTCTTACGTTCTGAAGTGGTCACTGAGTCCTCCACTGAGACGTTCTGAAGTGGTCACTGAGTCCTCCACTGAGGCGTTCTGAAGTGGTCACTGAGTCCTCCACTCTTACGTTCTGAAGTGGTCACTGAGTCCTCCACTCTTACGTTCTGAAGTTGTCACTGAGTCCTCCACTCTTACGTTCTGAAGTGGTCACTGAGTCCTCCACTGAGGCGTTCTGAAGTGGTCACTGAGTCCTCCACTCTTACGTTCTGAAGTGGTCACTGAGTCCTCCACTCTTACGTTCTGAAGTGGTCACTGAGTCCTCCACTGAGGCGTTCTGAAGTGGTCACTGAGTCCTCCACTCTTACGTTCTGAAGTGGTCACTGAGTCCTCCACTCTTACGTTCTGAAGTGGTCACTGAGTCCTACATTCTTACGTTCTGAAGTGGTCACTGAGTCCTCCACTCTTACGTTCTGAAGTGGTCACTGAGTCCTCCACTGAGACGTTCTGAAGTGGTCACTGAGTCCTCCACTGAGGCGTTCTGAAGTGGTCACTGAGTCCTCCACTCTTACGTTCTGAAGTGGTCACTGAGTCCTCCACTCTTACGTTCTGAAGTGGTCACTGAGTCCTCCACTCTTACGTTCTGAAGTGGTCACTGAGTCCTCCACTGAGACGTTCTGAAGTGGTCACTGAGTCCTCCACTCTTACGTTCTGAAGTGGTCACTGAGTCCTCCACTCTTACGTTCTGAAGTGGTCATTGAGTCCTCCACTGAGGCGTTCTGAAGTGGTCACTGAGTCCTCCACTCTTACGTTCTGAAGTGGTCACTGAGTCCTCCACTGAGGCGTTCTGAAGTGCTCACTGAATCCTCCACTGAGACGTTCTGAAGTGGTCACTGAGTCTTCCACTCTTACGTTCTGAAGTGGTCACTGAGTCCTCCACTCTTACGTTCTGAAGTGGTCACTGAGTCCTCCACTCTTACGTTCTGAAGTGGTCACTGAGTCCTCCACTCTTACGTTCTGAAGTGGTCACTGAGTCCTCCACTGAGGCGTTCTGAAGTGGTCACTGAGTCCTCCACTCTTACGTTCTGAAGTGGTCACTATGTCCTCCACTCTTACGTTCTGAAGTGGTCACTGAGTCCTCCACTGAGGCGTTCTGAAGTGGTCACTGAGTCCTCCACTGAGACGTTCTGAAGTGGTCACTGAGTCCTCCACTCTTACGTTCTGAAGTGGTCACTGAGTCCTCCACTCTTGCGTTCTGAAGTGGTCACTGAGTCCTCCACTCTTACGTTCTGAAGTGGTCACTGAGTCCTCCACTCTTACGTTCTGAAGTGGTCACTGAGTCCTCCACTCTTACGTTCTGAAGTGGTCACTCAGCCTGTCTGTCTGTATGTACAGTATGTCTGTCTGCGTGGCTGATTTTGTGTCTGTCTGTATGTACAGTATGTCTGTCTGTCTGTCTGTCTGTCTGTCTGTCTGTCTGTCTGTCTGTCTGTCTGTCTGTCTGTCTGTCTGTCTGTCTGTCTGTCTGTCTGTGTGGCTGATTGTGTGGCTGATTGTGTGTCTGTCTGTATGTATGTACAGTATGTCTGTCTGTCTGTATGTACAGTCTGTCTGTCTGTCCGTCTGTTTGTCTGTATGTATGTACAGTATGTCTGTCTGCCTGTCTGTTTGTCTGGGTAATAGGACTGTGTGAATACTACATAATACACTCTTTCAGATGAGCAGTCACAAAATACATATCAATGTTTCTTCATTCTCTCAGTATCTCCACAGGAATAAATTAAATTATGTAAGAAGGTGAGGATAGAACTATCTGATTATCTCTGTCTGATGAAATGTAACTAGGTGAGGATAGAACTACCTGATTATCTCTGTCTGATGAAATGTAACTGGGTGAGTATAGAACTATCTGATTATCTCTGTCTGATGAAATGTAACTAGGTGAGGATAGAACTACCTGATTATCTCTGTCTGATGAAATGTAACTAGGTGAGGATAGAACTATCTGATTATCTCTGTCTGATGAAATGTAACTAGGTGAGGATAGAACTATCTGATTATCTCTGTCTGATGAAATGTAACTAGGTGAGGATAGAACTATCTGATTATCTCTGTCTGATGAAATGTAACTAGGTGAGGATAGAACTATCTGATTATCTCTGTCTGAGGTGAAGATAGAACTGGATGGACCAATAAATGCTAGCTCATTCAGTAAATAAATAAATTAAGATTGTTATCTATCAACAAAAAAACATACGCATTCTGACAATTATCTAGCCTTTTTTGACATTGGATTTTTTTTTTTTTTGTATTTGGAAGCTGTGTGTATGGGTCCGGTCTATGGGTCCGGTCTATGGGTCCGGTCTATGGGTCCGGTCTATGGGTATGAATATTATCCTAGCGAACAGAAGAGGGTTTTGCTCACTGGACATATTATTTTAGCTAAGGGTTGGAATTGATATTCACTATATTTTTCCAGACACCTTTGACAGCCAGCTTCGATATAAATGTTTGTCTTCAAACTGGTTGTTTGTTTTCTCCAACAACAACAACAACAACAACAAATATAAAATGTCAAACTTCCTAAACAGAGACACTAAAACCCACTGGCTCCAGGTCATCTAATTGTCTCTGCTAGGTAAAGCCCTGCCTTATCGTAGTTCACTGGTCACCATTGCAGCACCCACCCGTAGCACGCGCTCCAGCAGGTATATTTCACTGGTCATCCCCAAAGCCAACACTTCCTTTGGGCGCCTTTCCTTCCAGTTCTCTGCTGCTAATGACTGGAACAAACTGCAAAAAATTACTGAAGCTGGAGACTCTTTCCTCCCTCACTAGCTTGAACCTTTTTGGGATAGGGGGCAGCATTTTCACTGTTGGATGAATAGTGTGCCCAGAGTGAACTGCCTTCTACTCTGTCCCAGATGCTAATGTATGCATATTATTATTAGCATTGGAAAGAAAACACTCTGGAGGTTCTAAAACTGTTTGAATGATGTCTGTGAGTATAACAGAACTCATATGGCAGGCGAAAACCTGAGAAAAATTCAACCACGAAGTTGGATATCTGAGGTTGGTAGTTTTTCAAAGCTTGGCCTACCGAATACACAGTGTCTATGGAGTCAAGTTGCACTTCCTACGGCTTCGACTAGATGTCAACCGTGTTTAGAAACTGGTTTGAGGATTCTACTGTAAAGGGGAGGCTCATGAGACCTCTTTGAGTCAGTGGTCTGTGTCGTGGAAATGTTCTGTATTTACCAAATCATGAGAGCAAACCACACACAAGTCAGAGATAGTTATCACAAAGTCCATCTTTAATTATATGAGCTCCATCACAACCCTGTGACTCTCAGATGAATTCAGTGTCTATCAATGAATTATCTGAGAGTCCCTTACACATTGCAACTGAGATCCTTTATAGCAAAGACACACATAGCCAGACAGCATAGGCATAATTTATCGTTCAGCTTTGTCTCCTTACTCAAACCCAGAACCATTAACCAATCCTCCATATCAACAGGCATATATCAAATCCATCCTATCTTGACAAGATCACAGAGACACATTGACTGGCACACAGACATTGTGGAGCCAAGAGATCCACGCTTGCCCTCTACCCTCTCTACGGCCCACGTAACTTAGTCTTGACAGAGACCAGATGACTGCAAACCCCGCCACAGTATTATACAAAAACATTCTAATGAGAAGTAATGATTATAAAACATCTTACCTATGTTACCAACTAATTCTGATTATTCTCCAACATCTGGCAGAGAGCCTTGGTCTCATGACATGCGCTCCCAACAGAGTTACCTCTCGTTCCAGTGCTTTTCTGAAGACATAGGAATTCTCAGATTGGAACATTATTGATGTTTTATGTTAAAAACATCCTAAAGATTGATTCCATACATCGTTTGACTTGTTTCTACAACCTGTAACGGAACTTTTCGAGTTTTTATCTGGATGAAGTGCTCACGCCTCATGAAGATGGATTACTGGCCTGAACACGCTAACAACAAATGGCTAATTGGACATAAATGATGGACTTTATAGAACTTTACGGAACAAATCAGTCATTTATTGTCGAACTAGGATTCCTGGGAGTGCCTTCTGATGAAGATCATCAAAGATAAGTGAATATTTATGGTGTTATTTCTAACTTATGTTGACTCCAAAATGTCGGATATTTCTCTGGCTGGATTGGGCTCTGAGCGCCGTTCTCTGATGATGCTTTTTCCGTAAAGTTTTTAAAAAATCTGACACAGCGGTTGTATTAATTAACCTTTCTAGCGCAGGCGTTCTGCTAGCGGAGCCCCTCGACCACATTCTGCTGAAAAGGCAGTGCGCAAAATTCAAATATATTTTTTAGAAATATATCACTTTCATACATTAACAAGTCCAATACAGCAAATGAAAGATAAACAACTTGTTAATCTACCCATCGTGTCCGATTTCAAAAATGCTTTACAGCGAAAGCACAACCTATTATTATGTTATGTCATAGCCAAGTCATAAAAACACACAGACATTTTTCCAGACAAAGATAGGAGTCACAAAAAGCAGAAATATAGATAGAATTAATCACTAACCTTTGATGATCTTCATCAGATGACACTCATAGGACATCATGTTACACAATACATGTATGTTTTGTTCGATAATGTGCATGTTTACATCCAAAAATCTCAGTTTACATTGGCGAGTTACGTGCAGCAATGTTTTGATTCCAAAACATCCTGTGATTTTGCAGAAATACTCATAATAAACATTGATAAAAGATACAACTGTGATTCACAGAATGTTTTCTATCCAAATCTGCTAATTATATGCATATCTTATATTCTTGGCATGAGTAGCAGAAAGTTGAAATTCGGCACGCTATCTATCAAAAAGTGAAAATGCTGCCCCCTATACCTTAAGAAGTTCACACTTCTTCGGGATCGGTGTCCCTTCCACGGGACGGTTGAGCTAACGTGCGGTAATGCGATTACCATGAGGTTGTAAGTAACAAGAACATTTTCCAGGACATAGACATATCTGATATTGGCAGAAAGCTTAAATTATTGTTAATCTAACTGCACTGTCCAATTTACAGTAGCTATGACAGTGAAAGAATACCAAGCTATTGTGTAACTTCTTGCGTCAAGCAATCCCGTATCCGGGAGCGTAATCAAGCTCATTAGCATAACGCAACGTTAACTATTCAAAGAAAATCGAAAATGAAATGAAATAAATATTTTGACTCACAAGTTTAACCTTTTGTTAAAACAACACTGTCATCTCAGATTTTCAATTTATGCTTTTCAACCATAGCTACACAAGCATTTGTGTAAGAGTATTGATACCTAGCATAGCATTAAGCCTAGAATTCAGCAGGCAACATTTTCACAAAAACAAGAAAAGCATTCAAATAAAATAATTTACCTTTGAAGAACTTCGGATGTTTTCAATGAGGAGACTCTCAGTTAGATAGCAAATGTACAGTTTTTCCAGAAATATTATTTGTGTAGGAGAAATCGCTCCGTTTTGTTCATCACGTTTGGCCAAGAAAAAAAAACGAAAATTCAGTCATTACAACGCCAAACTTTTTTCCAAATTAACTCCATAATATCGACAGAAACATGGCAAACGTTGTTTAGAATCAATCCTCAAGGTGTTTTTCACATATCTATTCGATGATAAATCATTCGAGGCAGTTTGGTTTCTCCTCTGAACCAAATGGAAAAATGCACGCAGCTGGAGATTACGCAATAATTTCGACGGAGGACAACAAGCGGGCACCTGCTAAATGTAGTCTCTTATGGTCAATCTTCCAATGATATGCCTACAAATACGTCACAATGCTGCAGACACCTTGGGGAAATGACAGAAAGTGTAGGCTCATTCCTGGCGCATTCACAGCCTTGTAAGGAGACATTGGAACACAGCGCATTCAAAATCTGGGGCACTTCCTGTATGAAATTTCATCTTGGTTTCGCCTGTAGCATTAGTTCTATGGCACTCACAGGCAATATCTTTGCAGTTTTAGAAACGTGTTTTCTTTCCAAAGCTGTCAATTATATGCATAGTCGAGCATCTTTTCGTGACAAAATATATTGTTTAAAACGGGAACGTTTTTTTATCCAAAAATTAAAAGAGCGCCCCATATCGAAGAAGTTAAGGAGAGTACACAGTTTTGAACATTAAAAGTTATTAATAAACAAATTAGGCATATTTGGGTGGTCTTGATACAACATTTTGAACAGAAATGCAAACGTTGCTGCCATCTAATGGCCAAAATTGAAATTGCAGCTGGGCTGGAATAATACATTATGGCCTTTTTCTTGCATTTCAACGATGACGATACAACCCTAACCTAAATGAATGGTTGTTTTTTTCTTTGTATTATCTTTTACCAGGTCTATTGTGTTATATTCTACTACATTAATTTCACATTTCCACAAAATCCAAAGTGTTTCCTTTCAAATGGTACCAAAAATATGCATATCCTTGCTTCAGGACCTGAGCTACAGGCAGTTAATTTTGGGTATGTCATTTCAGGCGAAAATTTTAAAAAAGGATCCTTAAACCTAACTCTAACCATAAACCTAACTCTAACCATAAACCTAACCCTAACCTTAAACCTAACCCTTAGCCTTAACCTAACTCTAACCATAAACCTAACTCTAACCATAAACCTAACCCTTAGCCTTAACCCAACTCTAACCATAAACCTAAGCCTTAACCCAACTCTAACCATAAACCTAAGCCTTAACCTAACTCTAACCATAAACCTAACCCTAAGCCTTAACCTAACTCTAACCTTAACCCTAACCCTAAGCCTTAACCTAACTCTAACTCTAACCTTAACCCCAAACTCCTTAGTCTAACCCCTAACCCTTACCCTAACTCTAACCATAAACCTAACCCTAGGTCTCTGGTCCCCACAAGGATAGTAAAAACCTAAACACACACACACACCGTGGGTAAATAGCCTTCCAATCACGACAGTCACTGTTGTTATCAGAGTTCAACCAACAGCGAGTCTCATGCCACAAACAATGAACAGGCGACAGAGCAGTAGACAAGGTTCATTTACCAAATGGCACCCTAATCCCTACTTAGTGCACTACTTTTAACCAGTGTCAATAGGGCTCTAATCAAAATTAGTACACTATATAGGGAACGGGGTTCTGTTTTGGATGAAAACTATGATCAGTGGTGGAATGGAAAAGAAATCAATAAAATAATGTAAGAAGAAATATAAAAATGATCCACCATAATATTCACCTGCCATGCATTTTATTTAAACTATTTATATAGTTTTGGACTACATAATGAAGCTAGGGAATGTTAAATAACAAACACAGTGGTCCTCAGGTTGAAGAGGCTGGATTCCTCTGGTTGAAGAGGCAGGTTTCCTCTGGTTGAAGAGCCTGTTTTCCTCTGGTTGAAGAGGCTGGTTTCTGATTGAAGAGGCTGTTTTCTGGTTGAAGAGGCTGGGATCCTCTGGTTGAAAAGGCTGGATTCCACTGGGTGAAGAGTCTGGGATCCTCTGGTTGAAGAGGCTGGATTCCTCTGGTTGAAGAGGCTGAATTCCTCAGGTTGAAGAGGCTGGATTCCTCTGGTTGAAGAGGCTGGATTCCACTGGTTGAAGAGTCTGGGATCCTCTGGTTGAAAAGGCTGGATTCCACTGGTTGAAGAGTCTGGGATCCTCTGGTTGAAGAGGCTGGATTCCTCTGGTTGAAGAGGCTGAATTCCTCAGGTTGAAGAGGCTGGATTCCTCTGGTTGAAGAGGCTGGATTCCACTGGTTGAAGAGTCTGGGATCCTATGGTTGAAGAGGCTGGATTCCTCTGGTTGAAGAGGCTGGTTTCCTCTGGTTGAAGAGGCTGGTTTCCTCTGGTTGAAGAGGCTGGTTTCTGGTTGAAGAGGCTGGTTTCTGGTTGAAGAGGCTGGGATCCTCTGGTTGAAGAGGCTGGGATCCTCTGGTTGAAGAGGCTGGGTTCCTCTGGTTGAAGAGGCTGGGTTCCTCTGGTTGAAGAGGCTGGGTTCCTCTGGTTGAAGAGGCTGGGATCCTCTGGTTGAAGAGGCTGGGTTCCTCTGGTTGAAGAGGCTGGGTTTATCAGGTTGAAGAGTTCTGGTTGAAGAGGCTGGGTTCTGGTTGAAGAGTCTGGGTTCCTCTGGTTGAAGACGCTGGGTTCTGGTTGAAGAGGCAAGGTTCCTCTGGTTGAAGAGGCTGGTTTCTGGTTGAAGAGGCTGGTTTCTGGTTGAAGAGTCTGGGATCTTCTGGTTGAAGAGTCTTTGATCCTCTGGTTGAAGAGGCTGGATTCTGGTTGAAGAGGCTGGGATCCTCTGGTTAAAGAGGCTGGTTTCTGGTTGAATAGACTGGGTTCCTCTGGTTGAAGACGCTGGGTTCTGGTTGAAGAGGCTGGGTTCCTCTGGTTGAAGAGGCTGGGTTCTGGTTGAAGAGCCTGGGTTCCTCTGGTAGAAGAGGCTGGGTTAATGGTAGAAGAGGCTGGGTTCTGGTTGAAGAGGCTGGGATCCTCTGGTTGAAGAGGCTGGATTCCTCTGGTTGAATAGGCTGGGATCCTCTGGTTGAAGAGGCTGGGTTCCTCTGGTTGAAGAGGCTGGTTTCCTCTGGTTGAGGAATCAGTAGAAAGGCTATATACAGTATAGAGGCTATAGACAGTAGAGAGGCTATATACAGTAGAGAGGCTATATACAGTAGAGAGGCTATATACAGTAGAGGGGCTATATACAGTAGTGAGGCTATATACAGTAGAGAGGCTATATACAGTAGAGAGGCTATATACAGTAGAGAGGCTATATACAGTAGAGAGGTTATATACAGTAGTGAGGCTATATACAGTAGAGAGGCTATATACAGTAGAGAGGCTATATACAGTAGAGAGGCTATATACAGTAGAGAGGCTATATACAGTAGAGAGGCTATATACAGTAGAGAGGCTATATACAGTAGTGAGGCTATATACAGTAGAGAGGCTATATACAGTAGAGAGGCAATATACAGTAGAGAGGCTATATACAGTAGAGAGGCTATATACAGTAGAGAGGCTATATACAGTAGTGAGGCTATATACAGTAGAGAGGCTATATACAGTAGTGAGGCTATATACAGTAGAGAGGCTATATACAGTAGAGAGGCTATGTACAGTAGTGAGGCTATATACAGTAGAGATGCTATATACAGTAGAGAGGCTATATACTATATTCAATCAAACGTGTAGACAAACACATTTCACTGTCGACAATCTGCAACTCGTCTTGGATTCAATCACTAGTCATAGGTTTCTGTAATCATTGGGTATCTTTACACCGCCATCAATTACATGTAAATGAACAGTCACGGACAAAAGGGTTTACATTTTTATTCCAAAAAACTTGAAAATAAGTTTCCAGTTGAAGACAGTAGAATAATCTTAGACATCGTATACAGTAGAGTAAAGTGTTTTATACAGCAGACAAGCCATGGGGGGCTCATGTGGACCGTATGGACGGAAACTTGTATGTACAATATTTTTGACATTTACAAAAAGCTTTGTTCGTGTTTTTATCTGTGTATACACACATGTATACAATATATACACTACATTTATATATATATATATATATATATATATATATATATAGAGAGAGAGAGAGAGAGAGAGAGAGAGAGAGAGAGACACAGAGAGAGAGAGAGACAGAGAGAGAGAGAGAGAGAGACAGAGAGAGAGACAGAGAGAGAGAGAGACAGAGACAGAGACAGAGAGAGAGAGACAGAGACAGAGACAGAGAGAGAGAGACAGACAGACAGAGAGAGAGAGAGAGAGACAGAGACAGACAGAGAGAGACAGAGAGAGAGAGACAGAGACAGAGAGAGAGAGAGAGAGGGAGAGATTTGTTTCTGTATATTCTAGAATTCCAATAACAATTTTTTTTTTTTTGTCAATCCATTTCTCCTCTTTTCATATTACAAATGTATTTGCATAAAAATATATAAAATATATCTCTGTACAAAAAAAACAGGTTCATGTTTGTTCTTTAACCTTATAGTCTTTCCAGTTTTTCTCTTGACGGTTTCTGTCCATGTTTGTACACTCCCCTTTGGTCACCAGCAAAAAAAAGAAAACTCTGTCCTGCACGTCTGATCTGTCCTGCCAGACAATAAGAGACATAAGCAGATGCTGAAGGGCCCGAGGCCGGTAGGGGGCCCCCAACCAAGAGGGGGTCCAATAACATGTTCTGCCTGTGAGGTGCGGGAGGGGCCAGTCCTGTCTATACTCCTCTAGCGGTGGTTGATGAGGGGCTCTACTGGTAGCTGCTCAGACAGTCATTGTCCTACTGATATGAGTACGCTGTGTGTTTCACAAGGTCTCAAGGACGGATAACGTAGAAATACAAAAAAGGGAACAACTATGTTGCCTAATATGGAGAGACAGACTGCCATCTCTCTGGAGAAGGTTTAGGTCTAGGTTGATTTGACAGACTGCCATCTCTCTGAAGAAGGTTTAGGTCTAGGTTGATTTGACAGACTGCCATCTCTCTGGAGAAGGTTTAGGTCTAGGTTGATTTGACACACTGCCATCTCTCTGGAGAAGGTTTAGGTCTAGGTTGATTTGACAGACTGCCATCTCTCTGAAGAAGGTTTAGGTCTAGGTTGATATGACAGACTGCCATCTCTCTGAAGCAGGTTTAGGTCTAGGTTGATATGACAGAGTGCCATCTCTCTGAAGAAGGTTTAGGTCTAGGTTGATTTGACAGACTGCCATCTCTCTGAAGCAGGTTTAGGTCTAGGTTGATATGACAGACTGCCATCTCTCTGGAGAAGGTTTAGGTCTAGGTTGATTTGACAGACTGCCATCTCTCTGGAGAAGGTTTAGGTCTAGGTTGATTTGACAGACTGCCATCTCTCTGGAGAAGATTTAGGTCTAGGTTGATTTGACAGAGTGCCATCTCTCTGGAGAAGGTTTTAGGTCTAGGTTGATTTGACAGACTGCCATCTCTCTGGAGAAGGTTTAGGTCTAGGTTGATTTGACAGACTGCCATCTCTCTGGAGAAGGTTTAGGTCTAGGTTGATTTGACATACTACCATCTCTCTGGAGAAGGTTTAAGTCTAGGTTGATTTGACAGACTGCCATCTCTCTGAAGCAGGTTTAGGTCTAGGTTGATATGACAGAGTGCCATCTCTACAGGGAACGTGGCTTACACAGGAAAATAATATCTTAACTCATCTGAATCTCTTATATGTAATGTCAAATTAATTCATTAATTAATAAATAAAAAAAAGTGGATATTAATTTCTTACACAGGGAGGCCAAAAACAATTCTACCATGTTTTCCAAATGAAGAATTTCAGAGTGGTGGGGCATTCAATGTGAATTATAGACAAAAACAGAAAATATATTCAATCAGGTTCCAAGCTCTCAAAAATCGTATTATAATTTATCGATCACCTTGCATCGAAATCATCACCCATTATGTCGAACACCCCTCTGTCTACTGTAGGCTTGAGACCACTAGACATGTTGATATGGGAGGAGCACAGTAAACTACAGGACATATGGGAGGAGCTTAGTAAACTACAGGACATATGGGAGGAGCACAGTACACTACAGGACATGTTGATACGGGAGGAGCTCAGTAAACTACAGGACATATGGGAGGAGCACAGTAAACTACAGGACATGTTGATATGGGAGGAGAACAGTAAACTACAGGACATATGGGAGGAGCACAGTAAACTACAGGACATATGGGAGGAGCTCAGTACACTACAGGACATGTTGATATGGGAGGAGCACAGTAAACTACAGGACATGTTGATACGGGAGGAGCTCAGTAAACTACAGGACATGTTGATATGGGAGGAGCTCGGTAAACTACAGGACATGTTGATATGGGAGGAGCTCAGTAAACTACAGGACATATGGGAGGAACACAGTAAACTACAGGACATATGGGAGGAGCTCAGTAAACTACAGGACATATGGGAGGAGCTCAGTAAACTACAGGACATATGGGAGGAGCTCAGTAAACTACAGGACATGTTGATATGGGAGGAGCTCAGTAAACTACAGGACATATGGGAGGAGCACAGTAAACTACAGGACATGTTGATACGGGAGGAGCTCAGTAAACTACAGGACATATGGGAGGAGCTCAGTAAACTACAGGACATTTTGATATGGGACGAGCTCAGTAAACTACAGGAAATATGGGAGGAGCTCAGTAAACTACAGGACATGTTGATACGGGAGGAGCTCAGTACACTACAGGACATATGGGAGGAGCTCAGTAAACTACAGGACATGTTGATATGGGAGGAGCTCAGTAAACTACAGGACATATGGGAGGACTCAGTAAACTACAGGACATGTTGACATGGGAGGAGCTCAGTAAACTAAAGGACATATGGGAGGAGCTCAGTACACTACAGGACATGTTGATACGGGAGGAGCTCAGTAAACTACAGGACATATGGGAGGAGCTCAGTAAACTACAGGACATATGGGAGGAGCTAAGTAAACTACAGGACATGTTGATATGGGAGGAGCTCAGTAAACAACAGGACATATGGGAGGAGCTCAGTAAACTACAGGACATATGGCAGGAGCTCAGTAAACCACAGGACATATGGGAGGAGCTCAGTAAACTACAGTACATGTGGGAGGAGCTCAGTAAACTACAGGACATGTTGATATGGGAGGAGCACAGTAAACTACAGGACATATGGGAGGAGCTCAGTAAACTACAGGACATATGGGAGGAGCTCAGTAAACTACAGGACATGTTGATATGGGAGGACCTCAGTAAACTACAGAACATATGGGAGGAGCACAGTAAACTACAGGACATATGGGAGGAGCTCAGTAAACTACAGGACATATGGGAGGAGCACAGTAAACTACAGGACATGTTGATATGGGAGGAGCACAGTAAACTACAGGACATGTTGATACGGGAGGAGCTCAGTAAACTACAGGACATATGGGAGGAGCTCAGTAAACTACAGGACATGTTGATATGGTAGGAGCTCAGTAAACTACAGGACATATGGGAGGAGCACAGTAAACTACAGGACATATGGGAGGAGCTCAGTAAACTACAGGACATATGGGAGGAGCACAGTAAACTACAGGACATGTTGATATGGGAGGAGCACAGTAAACTACAGGACATGTTGATACGGGAGGAGCTCAGTAAACTACAGGACATATGGGAGGAGCTCAGTAAACTACAGGACATGTTGATATGGGAGGAGCTCAGTAAACTACAGGACATATGGGAGGAGCTCAGTAAACTACAGGACATATGGGAGGAACTCAGTAAACTACAGGACATGTTGATATGGGAGGAGCTCAGTAAACTACAGGACATATGGGAGGAGCTCAGTAAACTACAGGACATGTTGATGCGGGAGGAGCTCAGTAAACTACAGGACATATGGGAGGAGCTCAGTAAACTACAGGACATATGGGAGGAGCTCAGTACACTACAGGACATGTTGATATGGGACGAGCTCAGTAAACTACAGGACATGTTGATACGGGAGGAGCTCAGTAAACTACAGGACATATGGGAGGAGCTCAGTAAACTACATGACATGTTGATATGGGAGGAGCTCAGTAAACTACAGGACATATGGGAGGAGCTCAGTTAACTACAGGACATGTTGATACGGGAGGAGCTCAGTAAACTACAGGACATATGGGAGAAGCTCAGTAAACTACAGGACATGTTGATACGGGAGGAGCTCAGTAAACTACAGGACATATGGGAGGAGCTCAGTAAACTACAGGACATATGGGAGGAACTCAGTAAACTACAGGACATGTTGATATGGGAGGAGCTCAGTAAACTACAGGACATATGGGAGGAGCTCAGTAAACTACAGGACATGTTGATACGGGAGGAGCTCAGTAAACTACAGGACATATGGGAGGAGCTCAGTAAACTACAGGACATATGGGAGGAGCTCAGTACACTACAGGACATGTTGATATGGGACGAGCTCAGTAAACTACAGGACATGTTGATATGGGAGGAGCTCAGTAAACTACAGGACATATGGGAGGAGCTCAGTAAACTACATGACATGTTGATATGGGAGGAGCTTAGTAAACTACAGGACATATGGGAGGAACTCAGTTAACTACAGGACATGTTGATACGGGAGGAGCTCAGTAAACTACAGGACATATGGGAGGAGCTCAGTAAACTACAGGACATGTTGATACGGGAGGAGCTCAGTAAACTACAGGACATATGGGAGGAGCTCAGTAAACTACAGGAAATATGAGGAGCTCAGTAAACTACAGGACATATGGGAGGAGCTCAGTAAACTACAGGACATGTTGATATGGGAGGAACTCAGTAAACTACAGGACATATGGGAGGAGCACAGTAAACTACAGGACATGTTGATATGGGAGTAGCTCAGTAAACTACAGGACATATGGGAGGAGCTCAGTAAACTACAGGACATATGGGAGGAGCTCAGTAAACTACAGGACATGTTGATATGGGAGGAGCTCAGTAAACTACAGGACATATGGGAGGAGCTCAGTAAACTACAGGACATATGGGAGGAGCTCAGTAAACTACAGGACATGTTGATATGGGAGTAGCTCAGTAAACTACAGGACATATGGGAGGAGCTCAGTAAACTACAGGACATATGGGAGGAGCACAGTAAACTACAGGACATGTTGATATGGGAGTAGCTCAGTAAACTACAGGACATATGGGAGGAGCTCAGTAAACTACAGGACATATGGGAGGAGCTCAGTAAACTACAGGACATATGGGAGGAGCTCAGTAAACTACAGGACATTTTTATATGGGAGGAGCTCAGTAAACTACAGGACATATGGGAGGAGCTCAGTAAACTACAGGAAATATGAGGAGCTCAGTAAACTACAGGACATATGGGAGGAGCTCAGTAAACTACAGGACATGTTGATATGGGAGGAGCTCAGTAAACTACAGGATATATGGGAGGAGCACAGTAAACTACAGTACATGTTGATATGGGAGTAGCTCAGTAAACTACAGGACATATGGGAGGAGCTTAGTAAACTACAGGACATATGGGAGGAGCTCAGTAAACTACAGGACATATGGGAGGAGCTCAGTAAACTACAGGACATGTTGATATGGGAGGAGCTCAGTAAACTACAGGACATATGGGAGGAGCTCAGTAAACAACAGGACATATGGGAGGAGCTCAGTAAACTACATGACATGTTGATATGGGAGGAGCTCAGTAAACTACAGGACATATGGGAGGAGCTCAGTTAACTACAGGACATGTTGATACGGGAGGAGCTCAGTAAACTACAGGACATATGGGAGGAGCTCAGTAAACTACAGGACATGTTGATACGGGAGGAGCTCAGTAAACTACAGGACATATGGGAGGAGCTCAGTAAACTACAGGAAATATGAGGAGCTCAGTAAACTACAGGACATATGGGAGGAGCACAGTAAACTACAGGACATGTTGATATGGGAGGAACTCAGTAAACTACAGGACATATGGGAGGAGCACAGTAAACTACAGGACATGTTGATATGGGAGTAGCTCAGTAAACTACAGGACATATGGGAGGAGCTTAGTAAACTACAGGACATATGGGAGGAGCTCAGTAAACTACAGGACATATGGGAGGAGCTCAGTAAACTACAGGACATGTTGATATGGGAGGAGCTCAGTAAACTACAGGACATATGGGAGGAGCTCAGTAAACTACAGGACATATGGGAGGAGCTCAGTAAACTACAGGACATATGGGAGGAGCTCAGTAAACTACAGGACATGTTGATATGGGAGTAGCTCAGTAAACTACAGGACATATGGGAGGAGCTCAGTAAACTACAGGACATATGGGAGGAGCACAGTAAACTACAGGACATGTTGATATGGGAGTAGCTCAGTAAACTACAGGACATATGGGAGGAGCTCAGTAAACTACAGGACATTCGGGAGGAGCTCAGTAAACTACAGGACATATGGGAGGAGCTCAGTAAACTACAGGACATGTTTATATGGGAGGAGCTCAGTAAACTACAGGACATATGGGAGGAGCTCAGTAAACTACAGGAAATATGAGGAGCTCAGTAAACTACAGGACATATGGGAGGAGCTCAGTAAACTACAGGACATGTTGATATGGGAGGAGCTCAGTAAACTACAGGATATATGGGAGGAGCACAGTAAACTACAGGACATGTTGATATGGGAGTAGCTCAGTAAACTACAGGACATATGGGAGGAGCTTAGTAAACTACAGGACATATGGGAGGAGCTCAGTAAACTACAGGACATATGGGAGGAGCTCAGTAAACTACAGGACATATGGGAGGAGCTCAGTAAACTACAGGACATATGGGAGGAGCTCAGTAAACTACAGGACATGTTGATATGGGAGGAGCTCAGTAAACTACAGGACATATGGGAGGAGCACAGTAAACTACAGGACATGTTGATATGGGAGTAGCTCAGTAAACTACAGGACATATGGGAGGAGCACAGTAAACTACAGGACATGTTGATATGGGAGTAGCTCAGTAAACTACAGGACATATGGGAGGAGCTCAGTAAACTACAGGACATATGGGAGGAGCACAGTAAACTACAGGACATGTTGATATGGGAGTAGCTCAGTAAACTACAGGACATATGGGAGGAGCTCAGTAAACTACAGGACATATGGGAGGAGCTCAGTAAACTACAGGACATGTTGATATGGGAGGAGCTCAGTAAACTACAGGACATATGGGAGGAGCTCAGTAAACTACAGGACATATGGGAGGAGCTCAGTAAACTACAGGACATGTTGATATGGGAGGAGCTCAGTAAACTACAGGACATATGGGAGGAGCTCAGTAAACTACAGGACATGTTTATATGGGAGGAGCTCGGTAAACCACAGGACATATGGGAGGAGCTCAGTAAACTACAGGACATATGGGAGGAGCTCAGTAAACTACAGGACATATGGGAGGAGCTCAGTAAACTACAGGACATGTTGATATGGGAGGAGCTCAGTAAACTACAGGACATATGGGAGGAGCTCAGTAAACTACAGGACATGTTGATACGGGAGGAGCTCAGTAAACTACAGGACATATGGGAGGAGCTCAGTAAACTACAGGACATATGGGAGGAGCTCAGTAAACTACAGGACATATGGGAGGAGCTCAGTAAACTACAGGACATATGGGAGGAGCTCAGTAAACTACAGGACATATGGGAGGAGCTCAGTAAACTACAGGACATGTTGATATGGGACGAGCTCAGTAAACTACAGGACATATGGGAGGAGCTCAGTAAACTACAGGACATATGGGAGGAGCACAGTAAACTACAGGACATGTTGATACGGGAGGAGCTCAGTAAACTACAGGACATATGGGAGGAGCTCAGTAAACTACAGGACATGTTGATATGGGACGAGCTCAGTAAACTACAGGACATATGGGAGGAGATCAGTAAACTACAGGACATGTTGATACGGGAGGAGCTAAGTACACTACAGGACATATGGGAGGAGCTCAGTAAACTACAGGACATGTTGATACGGGAGGAGCTCAGTAAACTACAGGACATATGGGAGGACTCAGTAAACTACAGGACATGTTGATATGGGAGGAGCTCAGTAAACTACTGGACATGTTGATACAGGAGGAGCTCAGTAAACTACAGGAAATATGGGAGGAGCTCAGTAAACTACAGGACATGTTGATATGGGAGGAGCTCAGTAAACTACAGGACATGTTGATACGGGAGGAGCTCAGTAAACTACAGGACATATGGGAGGGCTCAGTACACTACAGGACATGTTGATACGGGAGGAGCTCAGTAAACTACAGGACATATGGGAGGAGCTCAGTAAACTACAGGACATATGGGAGGAGCTCAGTAAACCACAGGACATATGGGAGGAGCTCAGTAAACTACAGGACATGTGGGAGGAGCTCAGTAAACTACAGGACATGTTGATATGGGAGGAGCACAGTAAACTACAGGACATATGGGAGGAGCTCAGTAAACTACAGGACATATGGGAGGAGCTCAGTAAACTACAGGACATGTTGATATGGGAGGAGCTCAGTAAACTACAGGACATATGGGAGGAGCTCAGTAAACTACAGGACATGTTTATATGGGAGGAGCTCGGTAAACCACAGGACATATGGGAGGAGCTCAGTAAACTACAGGACATATGGGAGGAGCTCAGTAAACTACAGGACATATGGGAGGAGCTCAGTAAACTACAGGACATGTTGATATGGGAGGAGCTCAGTAAACTACAGGACATATGGGAGGAGCTCAGTAAACTACAGGACATGTTGATACGGGAGGAGCTCAGTAAACTACAGGACATATGGGAGGAGCTCAGTAAACTACAGGACATATGGGAGGAGCTCAGTAAACTACAGGACATATGGGAGGAGCTCAGTAAACTACAGGACATATGGGAGGAGCTCAGTAAACTACAGGACATATGGGAGGAGCTCAGTAAACTACAGGACATGTTGATATGGGACGAGCTCAGTAAACTACAGGACATATGGGAGGAGCTCAGTAAACTACAGGACATATGGGAGGAGCACAGTAAACTACAGGACATGTTGATACGGGAGGAGCTCAGTAAACTACAGGACATTTGGGAGGAGCTCAGTAAACTACAGGACATGTTGATATGGGACGAGCTCAGTAAACTACAGGACATATGGGAGGAGATCAGTAAACTACAGGACATGTTGATACGGGAGGAGCTAAGTACACTACAGGACATATGGGAGGAGCTCAGTAAACTACAGGACATGTTGATACGGGAGGAGCTCAGTAAACTACAGGACATATGGGAGGACTCAGTAAACTACAGGACATGTTGATATGGGAGGAGCTCAGTAAACTACAGGACATGTTGATACAGGAGGAGCTCAGTAAACTACAGGAAATATGGGAGGAGCTCAGTAAACTACAGGACATGTTGATATGGGAGGAGCTCAGTAAACTACAGGACATGTTGATACGGGAGGAGCTCAGTAAACTACAGGACATATGGGAGGGCTCAGTACACTACAGGACATGTTGATACGGGAGGAGCTCAGTAAACTACAGGACATATGGGAGGAGCTCAGTAAACTACAGGACATATGGGAGGAGCTCAGTAAACCACAGGACATATGGGAGGAGCTCAGTAAACTACAGGACATGTGGGAGGAGCTCAGTAAACTACAGGACATGTTGATATGGGAGGAGCACAGTAAACTACAGGACATAAGGGAGGAGCTCAGTAAACTACAGGACATATGGGAGGAGCTCAGTAAACTACAGGACATGTTGATATGGGAGGAGCTCAGTAAACTACAGAACATATGGGAGGAGCACAGTAAACTACAGGACATATGGGAGGAGCTCAGTAAACTACAGGACATATGGGAGGAGCACAGTAAACTACAGGACATGTTGATATGGGAGGAGCACAGTAAACTACAGAACATGTTGATACGGGAGGAGCTCAGTAAACTGCAGGACATATGGGAGGAGCTCAGTAAACTACAGGACATGTTGATATGGGAGGAGCTCAGTAAACTACAGGACATAAGGGAGGAGCTCAGTAAACTACAGGACATATGGGAGGAACTCAGTAAACTACAGGACATGTTGATATGGGAGGAGCTCAGTAAACTACAGGACATATGGGAGGAGCTCAGTAAACTACAGGACATGTTGATACGGGAGGAGCTCAGTAAACTACAGGACATATGGGAGGAGCTCAGTAAACTACAGGACATATGGGAGGAGCTCAGTACACTACAGGACATGTTGATATGGGACGAGCTCAGTAAACTACAGGACATGTTGATACGGGAGGAGCTCAGTAAACTACAGGACATATGGGAGGAGCTCAGTAAACTACAGGACATGTTGATATGGGACGAGCTCAGTAAACTACAGGACATATGGGAGGAGCTCAGTAAACTACATGACATGTTGATATGGGACGAGCTCAGTAAACTACAGGACATATGGGAGGAGCTCAGTAAACTACATGACATGTTGATATGGGAGGAGCTCAGTAAACTACAGGACATATGGGAGGTGCTCAGTTAACTACAGGACATGTTGATACGGGAGGAGCTCAGTAAACTACAGGACATATGGGAGGAGCTCAGTAAACTACAGGACATGTTGATACGGGAGGAGCTCAGTAAACTACAGGACATATGGGAGGAGCTCAGTAAACTACAGGAAATATGAGGAGCTCAGTAAACTACAGGACATATGGGAGGAGCTCAGTAAACTACAGGACATGTTGATATGGGAGGAGCTCAGTAAACTACAGGACATATGGGAGGAGCTCAGTAAACTACAGGACATGTTGATATGGGAGTAGCTCAGTAAACTACGGGACATATGGGAGGAGCTCAGTAAACTACAGGACATATGGGAGGAGCTCAGTAAACTACAGGACATATGGGAGGAGCTCAGTAAACCACAGGACATGTTGATATGGGAGGAGCTCAGTAAACTACAGGACATATGGGAGGAGCTCAGTAAACTACAGGACATATGGGAGGAGCTCAGTAAACTACAGGACATGTTGATATGGGAGGAGCTCAGTAAACTACAGGACATATGGGAGGAGCACAGTAAACTACAGGACATGTTGATATGGGAGTAGCTCAGTAAACTACAGGACATATGGGAGGAGCACAGTAAACTACAGGACATGTTGATATGGGAGTAGCTCAGTAAACTACAGGACATATGGGAGGAGCACAGTAAACTACAGGACATGTTGATATGGGAGTAGCTCAGTAAACTACAGGACATATGGGAGGAGCACAGTAAACTACAGGACATGTTGATATGGGAGTAGCTCAGTAAACTACAGGACATATGGGAGGAGCTCAGTAAACTACAGGACATATGGGAGGAGCACAGTAAACTACAGGACATGTTGATATGGGAGTAGCTCAGTAAACTACAGGACATATGGGAGGAGCTCAGTAAACTACAGGACATATGGGAGGAGCTCAGTAAACTACAGGACATATGGGAGGAGCACAGTAAACTACAGGACATGTTTATATGGGAGGAGCTCAGTAAACTACAGGACATATGGGAGGAGCTCAGTAAACTACAGGACATATGGGAGGAGCTCAGTAAACTACAGGATATGTTGATATGGGAGGAGCTCAGTAAACTACAGGACATATGGGAGGAGCTCAGTACACTACAGGACATGTTGATACGGGAGGAGCTCAGTAAACTACAGGACATATGGGAGGAGCTCAGTAAACTACAGGACATATGGGAGGAGCTAAGTAAACTACAGGATATGTTGATATGGGAGGAGCTCAGTAAACTACAGGACATATGGGAGGAGCTCAGTAAACTACAGGACATATGGGAGGAGCTCAGTAAACCACAGGACATATGGGAGGAGCTCAGTAAACTACAGGACATGTGGGAGGAGCTCAGTAAACTACAGGACATGTTGATATGGGAGGAGCACAGTAAACTACAGGACATATGGGAGGAGCTCAGTAAACTACAGGACATATGGGAGGAGCTCAGTAAACTACAGGACATGTTGATATGGGAGGAGCTCAGTAAACTACAGAACATATGGGAGGAGCACAGTAAACTACAGGACATGTTGGGAGGAGCACAGTAAACTACAGAACATGTTGATACGGGAGGAGCTCAGTAAACTGCAGGACATATGGGAGGAGCTCAGTAAACTACAGGACATGTTGATATGGGAGGAGCTCAGTAAACTACAGGACATATGGGAGGAACTCAGTAAACTACAGGACATATGGGAGGAACTCAGTAAACTACAGGACATGTTGATATGGGAGGAGCTCAGTAAACTACAGGACATATGGGAGGAGCTCAGTAAACTACAGGACATGTTGATACGGGAGGAGCTCAGTAAACTACAGGACATATGGGAGGAGCTCAGTAAACTACAGGACATATGGGAGGAGCTCAGTACACTACAGGACATGTTGATATGGGACGAGCTCAGTAAACTACAGGACATGTTGATACGGGAGGAGCTCAGTAAACTACAGGACATATGGGAGGAGCTCAGTAAACTACAGGACATGTTGATATGGGACGAGCTCAGTAAACTACTGGACATATGGGAGGAGCTCAGTAAACTACATGACATGTTGATATGGGACGAGCTCAGTAAACTACAGGACATATGGGAGGAGCTCAGTAAACTACATGACATGTTGATATGGGAGGAGCTCAGTAAACTACAGGACATATGGGAGGAGCTCAGTTAACTACAGGACATGTTGATACGGGAGGAGCTCAGTAAACTACAGGACATATGGGAGGAGCTCAGTAAACTACAGGACATGTTGATACGGGAGGAGCTCAGTAAACTACAGGACATATGGGAGGAGCTCAGTAAACTACAGGAAATATGAGGAGCTCAGTAAACTACAGGACATATGGGAGGAGCTCAGTAAACTACAGGACATGTTGATATGGGAGGAGCTCAGTAAACTACAGGACATATGGGAGGAGCACAGTAAACTACAGGACATGTTGATATGGGAGTAGCTCAGTAAACTACAGGACATATGGGAGGAGCTCAGTAAACTACAGGACATATGGGAGGAGCTCAGTAAACTACAGGACATATGGGAGGAGCTCAGTAAACCACAGGACATGTTGATATGGGAGGAGCTCAGTAAACTACAGGACATATGGGAGGAGCTCAGTAAACTACAGGACATATGGGAGGAGCTCAGTAAACTACAGGACATATGGGAGGAGCTCAGTAAACTACAGGACATATGGGAGGAGCTCAGTAAACTACAGGACATATGGGAGGAGCACAGTAAACTACAGGACATATGGGAGGAGCTCAGTAAACTACAGGACATATGGGAGGAGCTCAGTAAACTACAGGACATGTTGATATGGGAGGAGCTCAGTAAACTACAGGACATATGGGAGGAGCACAGTAAACTACAGGACATGTTGATATGGGAGTAGCTCAGTAAACTACAGGACATATGGGAGGAGCACAGTAAACTACAGGACATGTTGATATGGGAGTAGCTCAGTAAACTACAGGACATATGGGAGGAGCTCAGTAAACTACAGGACATATGGGAGGAGCACAGTAAACTACAGGACATGTTGATATGGGAGTAGCTCAGTAAACTACAGGACATATGGGAGGAGCTCAGTAAACTACAGGACATATGGGAGGAGCTCAGTAAACTACAGGACATATGGGAGGAGCACAGTAAACTACAGGACATGTTTATATGGGAGGAGCTCAGTAAACTACAGGACATATGGGAGGAGCTCAGTAAACTACAGGACATATGGGAGGAGCTCAGTAAACTACAGGACATATGGGAGGAGCTCAGTAAACTACAGGACATGTTGATATGGGAGGAGCTCAGTAAACTACAGGACATATGGGAGGAGCTCAGTAAACTACAGGACATATGGGAGGAGCTCAGTAAACTACAGGACATGTTGATACGGGAGGAGCTCAGTAAACTACAGGACATGTTGATATGGGAGGAGCTCAGTAAACTGCAGGACATATGGGAGGAGCTCAGTAAACTACAGGACATATGGGAGGAGCTCAGTAAACTACAGGACATAAGGGAGGAGCTCAGTAAACTATAGGACATGTTGATATGGGAGGAGCTCAGTAAACTACAGGACATGTTGATATGGGAGGAGCTCAGTAAACTACAGGACATATGGGAGGAGCTCAGTAAACTACAGGACATATGGGAGGAGCTCAGTAAACTACAGGACATGTTGATACGGGAGGAGCTCAGTAAACTACAGGACATGTTGATATGGGAGGAGCTCAGTAAACTGCAGGACATATGGGAGGAGCTCAGTAAACTACAGGACATATGGGAGGAGCTCAGTAAACTACAGGACATATGGGAGGAGCTCAGTAAACTACAGGACATGTTGATATGGGAGGAGCTCAGTAAAGTACAGGACATATGGGAGGAGCACAGTAAACTACAGGACATGTTGATATGGGAGGAGCTCAGTAAACTACAGGACATATGGGAGGAGCTCAGTAAACTACAGGACATATGGGAGGAGCTCAGTAAACTACAGGACATATGGGAGGAGCACAGTAAACTACAGGACATGTTTATATGGGAGGAGCTCAGTAAACTACAGGACATATGGGAGGAGCTCAGTAAACTACAGGACATATGGGAGGAACTCAGTAAACTACAGGACATATGGGAGGAGCTCAGTAAACTACAGGACATGTTGATATGGGAGGAGCTCAGTAAACTACAGGACATGTTGATATGGGAGGAGCTCAGTAAACTACAGGACATATGGGAGGAGCTCAGTAAACTACAGGACATATGGGAGGAGCTCAGTAAACTACAGGACATGTTGATACGGGAGGAGCTCAGTAAACTACAGGACATGTTGATATGGGAGGAGCTCAGTAAACTGCAGGACATATGGGAGGAGCTCAGTAAACTACAGGACATATGGGAGGAGCTCAGTAAACTACAGGACATATGGGAGGAGCTCAGTAAACTACAGGACATGTTGATATGGGAGGAGCTCAGTAAACTACAGGACATATGGGAGGAGCTCAGTAAACTACAGGACATATGGGAGGAGCTCAGTAAACTACAGGACATATGGGAGGAGCTCAGTAAACTACAGGACATATGGGAGGAGCTCAGTAAACTACAGGACATGTTGATACGGTTGAAGCAGTGAATGAGCACTGGGAGACAGTTTTTACGCTCCCAAAATGGCATCCTATTCTCTACACAGTGCTCTACGTTTGACAGGAGTCCTATGGTCCCTGGTCAGAACAAGTGCACGACATAGTGAAAATGGTGCCATTTGGGAAGCAAACAGTCTGTGTCTGGGTGAAAAAAAATATGCTCTAACCTCCTTACATGGGGAAAGACTATTTGGAAGGAGGTCACTAACAAGGTAACTACGACCAGTAACAAATTCTCACCTCCTCTCCTGTTTTCTGTCTCTCTCCTCTGCAATTATCTCTCCTCCTCTCCTCTGTTATCTCTCTCTCTCCTCTGTTATCTCTCTCTCTCCTCTACAATTATCTCTCCTCCTCTCCTCTGTTATCTCTCTATCTCCTCTACAATTATCTATTCTCCTCACCTCTGTTATCTCTCTCTCCCATCTTATCTCTCTCCACTACAATTATCCCTCCTCCTCTCCTCTGTTATCTCTCTCTCCTATCTTATCTCTCTCTCTCCTCTACAATTATCTCTCCTCCTTTCTTCTGTTCTCTCTCTCCTCTCTTATCTCTCTCTCTCCTCTATAATTATCTCTCCGCCTCTCCTCTGTTATCTCTCTCTCCTCTCTTATCTCTCTCTCTCCTCTACAATAATCTCTCCTCTCCTATGTTATCTCTCTCTCCTATCTTATCTCTCTCTCTCCTCTACAATTATCTCTCCTCCTCTCCTCTGTTATCTCTCTCTCCTCTCGTATCTCACTCCTCTACAATTATCTCTCCTCCTTTCCTCTGTTATCTCTCTCTCCTATCTTATCTCTCTCTCTCCTCTACAATTATCTCTCCTCCTCTCCTCTGTTATCTCTCTCTCCTCTCGTATCTCTCTCTCCTCTACAATTATCTCTCCTCCTCTCTTCTGTTCTCTCGCTCCTCTCTTATCTCTCTCTCCTCTATAATTATCTTTCCTCCTCTGTTCTGTTATCTCTCTCTCCTCTCTTATCTCTCTCTCCTCTACAATTATCTCTCCTCCTCTCCTCTGTTATCTCTCCCCTCTCGTATCTCACTCCTCTACAATTATCTCTCCTCCTCTCCTCTTATCTCTCTCTCCTCTCTTATCTCTCTGTCTCCTCTACATTATCTCTCCTCCTCTCCTCTGTTACCTCTCTCTCCTCTCGTATCTCTCCTCCTCTCTTCTGTTCTCCGTCTCATCTCTTCTCTCTCTCTCCTCTACAATTATCTCTCCTCCTCGCTTCTGTTATCTCTCTCTCCTCTCTTATCTCTCTCTCCTCTACAATTATCTCTCCTCTCTTCTGTTATCTCGCTTATCTCTCTCTCTCCTCTACAATTATCTCTCCTCTTCCCTTCTGTTATCTCTCTCTCCTCTACAATTATCTCTCCTCTTCGCTTCTGTTATCTCTCTCCTCTCTTATATCTCTCTCACCTCTACAATTATCTCTCCTCCTCGCTTCTATTATCTCTCTCTATCCTCTACTATTATCTCTCTCTATCCTCTACTATTATCTCTCTCTATCCTCTACTATTATCTCTCTCTATCCTCTACTATTATCTCTCTCTATCCTCTACTATTATCTCTCTCTATCCTCTACTATTATCTCTCTCTATCCTCTTCTATTATCTCTCTCTCCTCTCTTCTATTATCTCTCCCTCCTCCTCTCCCCGCTCTTTCGGTCACCTTTAATCTAAACAAAATGTTTTGTTTAACTTGTTATTTTGAACCTTTTTCGACCAGCAGCACAGCTGAGACTAAAATGGAGACCTTGCAAGTCAAACATGATGAAGAGTGAACTTCCAATACGTCATTTTTGTATCATATTACCAACATCCATCTTCACAGAAACTAGTCTCTCCAGTTAAAATAACTCATAAAGTATTGAACTGTATTATCAGGTGAATGTGTTTCTGTCTTTAATAAAAACACCTTCCTGTGGATTTCTGCTCATAAAAACAACATACTGTTGATCACCCAAGTAGCTGTTCTCTAGTTAACATTCAGGCACACACACACACCACACACCTGCACGTACACACTCGCACACACACACACAAACACACAAACACACGTACACCACACACACCGCACACATGCACGTACACACACACACAAGCACGTACACACACACACACACAAGCACGTACACACACACACCACACTGGCACGTACACACACACACACACACACACACACACACACACACACACACACACACACACACACACACACACACACACACACACACACACACACACACACACACACACACACACACACACAGATAATGAGTACACAGCTCATCTAGCTGGAGACTGAGAGACAGAGAGGAGCCTAACAAGCTCTCTCTTTGCCTGCAGGATCAAAAACTAATAGAGCTCAGTCTGTAGGCGTGTGAGTGTGTGTGTTTATTTCTGTGTCTCTCTCGGGCTCAATGAGACACAAAGGCTAGACTCAAACTCACAGAAGGGAACACCAGAGGGTTCTATATTCTCTCCCACCACTCTGCAGTTGGTCGTTAGTGTCTGAAAAGCCGTTCTGACTCTCAAAGCTGCTATATATGCTATGCTCTGCTATAAAAAGGTGTAACGAAGCTTTGGAATCCTCTTCTCTTCCCCTCCTCCCTCCTCTCTTCCCCTCTTCCCTCCTCTCTTCCCCTCCTCCCCCTCTCTTCCCCTCCTCCCTCCTCTCTTCCCCTCCTCCCTCATCTCTTCCCCTCCTTTCCTCCTCTCCTCCCCTCCTTTCCTCTAAATATAGAGGCCACCTGTGCTGCTGGTTTATATCATTTTCAGTTGGGTCACTGGAATCAGGTGGGTCATGGCAAAGCACTGGAATCAGGTGGGTCACTGGAATCAGGTGGGTCACTGGAATCAGCTGAAAGTGCTTGTTACCTCCGAAACCTTCTCCAGAGAGATGGCAGTCTGTCAAATCAACCTAGACCTAAACCTTCTCCAGAGAGATGGCAGTCTGTCAAATCAACCTAGACCTAAACCTTCTCCAGAGAGATGGCACTCTGTCAAATCAGCCTAGACCTAAACCTTCTCCAGAGAGATGGCAGTCTGTCAAATCAACCTAGACCTAAACCTTCTTCAGAGATGGCAGTCTGTCATATCAACCTAGACCTAAACCTTCTTCAGAGAGATGGCACTCTGTCAAATCAGCCTAGACCTAAACCTTCTCCAGAGAGATGGCACTCTGTCAAATCAACCTAGACCTAAACCTTCTTCAGAGAGATGGCAGTCTGTCAAATCAACCTAGACCTAAACCTTCTCCAGAGAGATGGCACTCTGTCAAATCAGCCTAGACCTAAACCTTCTCCAGAGAGATGGCAGTCTGTCAAATCAACCTAGACCTAAACCTTCTTCAGAGAGATGGCAGTCTGTCATATCAACCTAGACCTAAACCTTCTTCAGAGAGATGGCAGTCTGTCAAATCAACCTAGACCTAAACCTTCTTCAGAGAGATGGCAGTCTGTCATATCAACCTAGACCTAAACCTTCTTCAGAGAGATGGCACTCTGTCAAATCAGCCTAGACCTAAACCTTCTCCAGAGAGATGGCAGTCTGTCAAATCAACCTAGACCTAAACCTTCTTCAGAGAGATGGCAGTCTGTCAAATCAACCTAGACCTAAACCTTCTTCAGAGAGATGGCACTCTGTCATATCAACCTAGACCTAAACCTTCTTCAGAGAGATGGCAGTCTGTCAAATCAACCTAGACCTAAACCTTCTTCAGAGAGATGGCACTCTGTCAAATCAGCCTAGACCTAAACCTTCTTCAGAGAGATGGCACTCTGTCAAATCAACCTAGACCTAAACCTTCTTCAGAGAGATGGCACTCTGTCAAATCAGCCTACACCGAAACCTTCTTCAGAGAGATGGCAGTCTGTCAAATCAACCTAGACCTAAACCTTCTTCAGAGAGATGGCACTCTGTCAAATCAGCCTAGACCTAAACCTTCTCCAGAGAGATGGCAGTCTGTCAAATCAACCTAGACCTAAACCTTCTTCAGAGAGATGGCACTCTGTCAAATCAGCCTAGACCTAAACCTTCTTCAGAGAGATGGCACTCTGTCAAATCAACCTAGACCTAAACCTTCTTCAGAGAGATGGCACTCTGTCAAATCAACCTAGACCTAAACCTTCTTCAGAGAGATGGCACTCTGTCAAATCAGCCTAGACCTAAACCTTCTTCAGAGAGATGGCACTCTGTCAAATCAACCTAGACCTAAACCTTCTCCAGAGAGATGGCACTCTGTAAAATCAGCCTAGACCTAAACCTTCTTCAGAGAGATGGCACTCTGTCAAATCAACCTAGACCTAAACCTTCTTCAGAGAGATGGCGCTCTGTCAAATCAACCTAGACCTAAACCTTCTCCAGAGAGATGGCAGTCTGTCAAATCAACCTAGACCTAAACCGTCTTCAGAGAGATGGCAGTCTGTCAAATCAACCTAGACCTAAACCTTCTCCAGAGAGATGGTACTCTGTCAAATCAACCTAGACCTAAACCTTCTTCAGAGAGATGGCACTCTGTCATATCAACCTAGACCTAAACCTTCTCCAGAGAGATGGTACTCTGTCAAATCAACCTAGACCTAAACCTTCTCCAGAGAGATGGCAGTCTGTCAAATCAACCTAGACCTAAACCTTCTCCAGAGAGATGGCAGTCTGTCAAATCAACCTAGACCTAAACCTTCTCCAGAGAGATGGCAGTCTGTCAAATCAACCTAGACCTAAACCTTCTCCAGAGAGATGGCAGTCTGTCAAATCAACCTAGACCTAAACCTTCTCCAGAGAGATGGCAGTCTGTCAAATCAGCCTAGACCTAAACCTTCTTCAGAGAGATGGCAGTCTGTCAAATCAACCTAGACCTAAACCTACAGAGAGATGGCAGTCTGTCAAATCAACCTAGACCTAAACCTTCTCCAGAGAGATGGCAGTCTGTCCCTCCATATTAGACAATCCGATCAGCTGGTATTTAAAACCTGAGGCAGAGAGCCATGATGTGGATACAGAAATATGGGCTGTATATTACCACGGGAAAAGTGTGTCTGTGTGTGTTTGGGTTCATGTCTTTGTGCGTGCATGCAGGTGTTTGTGAGTGTGTTTGTGTGTGTGTGGGTTCATGTGTTTTTGTGTGCATGCATGTGTTTGTGAGTGTGTTTGTGTGTGTGTGTGTGTGTGTGTGTGTGTGTTTGTCTGTGTGTGTGGGTTCATGTGTTTTTGTGTGTATGCACGTGTTTGTGTGTGTGTATGTGTGTGTGTGTGTGGGTTCATGTGTTTTTGTGTGTATGCATGTGTTTGTGAGTGTGTGTGTGTGTGTGTGTGTGTGTGTGTGTTTGTTTGTGTGTGTGTGTGTGTGTGTGTGTGTGTGTGTGTGTGTGTGTGTGTGTGTGTGTGTGTGTGTGTGTGTGTGTGTGTGTGTGTGTGTGTGTGTGCGTGCATTTGTTTGTGTGTGTGCCTGTGTTTGTTGGAGTGTATAGGGGTCTCAGAGAATTGTTTATGAGGAGATACCAAATGGAAGACGCTGATACAATCTCCTCCTCTCTTACACCACTTTGGGGTTAATTGACAATGAAATGACAGGAAACAGCAGTAGTACAGTAGAGGTCTCAGGAAGTGAACGCCAACAGCTTGAAGATAATGTGACTCCACCGTCGTTGCTCAGCCCATGAAATCACTAGATCAATTCAATCTTTTCCTTTTGCATCAGCTCAGAATTGGAACGGGACAGCGGGGCGATGCTGTATTCACACTGCAGAGATAAATCTTTATATTGTAGATAATCTTTAAAAAGTAATACAGTTGTAAAACCAATTACGAAGTGGAACCAGATTGGCAGAACAATAAACTGATTGGTTTCATTTTTATTTTGTCTTTTTTTTTCTCTCCCTTCTCTAAACTGAATTTTGTCGGTGATTTTTTTACATCTTAATTGGAAAGCAAATGTTAGCGATGTGGCTGATTTAGGCCGCTGCTTGGCTGTACCTGACTGGAATGGGAATGGAAAGTTCCTGTCTCATGAATAACGGGTGACCTGCGTTGGGAGACCTGGGTCTCCATCCAGGGTATCATGGGTAAACTAAGGGATGTCCAACAATAATCAGGCCTGATCAGTTCTACACTATGATAGTACAATTCATAAGTAGAGGGATACAGATCTGGGTCTCAATCTAGCTTCTAAATCTCACATCATAATAGCTCAATCCCGTGGCTGATGATGGCTGGATGATATGAATACTTGATGAGTTGGGATGGGATGAAATGGAAGAAAATTGTATGTAATGGTCACAATTTGCCACAGTTGTAACTCAAGCAGCATTTTCTCCCTCCTTCTAAACGTCCACAGTGTCTACTCCTACAGGATACAGGAGAGGACACACTGTACAGAGAGCTTTTTTTTAAAAAGTGGAGCCTCGTTTCCCAGAGCCTTCCTAGCGTTAAAAATCGTCGTTAGAACCTGACAATGTTTTTTAAGTAGCCAAGGTGTTTCCCAGAGCCTTTCGTTAGTCCCCCTTAAAAAAAAAACGTTGCACATCTACGAGTCATCCAGATCGTTCATAAAGCAGCCAAAGTGCATCATGGGGCTTTTTTTTTGCCCTTCCACTGTATTCACAGAATATCTCCGCATATCTTCAACATAGAATTACAATATTTAGTCTGTCTGTCTGGCAGAATTCAGATCAAAGTTCACTACAAATACAAAAGTTGACAAAGTATAAAATGATGCTTCAAATGTTTCCCTTTGAATGTGTTCCATGATGTGTGACAACATGTGATCAGTGATGTCATTTATCAGCCAATCGAAACATAATAAGACGTCATAGTGGTAATATATATTTTTAATCCGTCGTCACAATCGTGGAATAATCCTAATTTAAGCGTATACGTTCTCTCTACGTCCTTGTCTGGAAAATAACCACGGATCTGGTACGATCGTCATAATGAGGACGGAAATGTAACATCCGACACCTGCCAAATGCAAGTAGAATGTTATTTTGGCAGGTGAGATGCCTCTTTCACCCGTTGGCGGGTGGTCAGGACTCTACAGTGTAATCATTTAATTTGCGTTTACCAATCAAAGTGAAGTTAAAAGTCAGTTTGAGCCTCAGTAGCTGCTTGCAAAATGTTTCTATCATGTTGTTTCATAGCAGGTAGAGCACAGAAAGAACTAGCTACAAATCCTACAATAATAATGCTAGAACAATAACAATAACTATTATAATGATCCTATAACATCCTAAATGAATAATCCCAGAATAATAATAATAATAATCCTATAATAACCATGAATAATATATCCTATCATATAAAAATCCTATAATATAATACTCCTAGAATAATAATAATAATCCTATAATATAATACTCCTAGAATAATAATAATAATCCTATAATATAATACTCCTAGAATAATAATAATAATCCTGGAATAATAATAATAATCCTAGAATAACTGTTAATAATATATCCTATAATATAATAATCATATAATATAATAATCCTATAATAATAATCCTATAATAACATAATAATCCTGTAATATAATAATCATATAATATAATAATCCTATAATAATAATCCTATAATAACATAATAATCCTATAATATAATAATCCTATAATATAATAATCCTATAATAATAATCCTATAATATAATAATCCTATAATAATAATACTCCTAAAATAATAATAATCCTAGAATAACCGTGAATAACAATCATATAATATCATTGAATAATATATCCTATAATATAATAATCCTATAATAACATAATAATCCTATAATAACATAATAATATCATAAAATCATAGAATAATATACCCTATAATAATAATCCTATAACAATAAACCTATAATAATCCTATAATAATAATCCTATAATAATAACCCTACAATAATAATAGCCCTATAATATTAATAATCATATAATAATAACAATATAATAATAATCCTATAATAATAATAATCCTATAATATAATAATCTCATAATATAATAATCCTATAATAATAATTATTATAATAATCCTATAATAATAAACCTATAATAATAATAATCCTATAATATATTAATCCTAATAATAATATCATAATAATAATAATCCTATCATAATAATAATAATCCTATCATAATAATAATCCTATAATAACCTAGAATAATAAACATAACAATAATAATCCTATAATAATAATAATCCTATAATAATAATAATCCTATAATAATAATAATCCTATAATAATAATAATCCTATAATAATAATAATCCTATAATAATAATAATCCTATAATAACCTATAATAATAATAATCATATCATATCTCACCTCGAACAAAATTTACTTTGTTTTCTTTCACAAGCTAAGTTGTTTTTCAATGTTTGAGTTTTCTTCAACTGCTAGCGAAGACGCATTGGCTACTAATCAGAGTCTCTATCTAACAGACAGGACTAGAGCTAGCGGCTTGAGTGCCCTGGTTGCCAGGGTAACCTCCTGCCCTTTAAAAGGGGGCAGCTCAACATTTTAATCTCAGCTGGGATATTTTGATTAAAAGACTCAGGTCATAAAAAAATGAAATAACATTGAGCAAAATACCACATCAATTCTCACTACTGATACATTTATTATTTTAGAAACATTACAAAGCATGCTCATCCGGTTTATTTTAGTTTTATAGTGAACAAATATTTTGGCTGGTAAAAAAATCTGAGTGGCTAAAAGTTAGTTTCAGGCCCTGATCCAAATGCTTAAATGATTTAGCTACTGGGAAACGAGGCCCTGATCTCTGGACAGGGTCTTCATAGGGGAGATACAGACACTATACCAATTTAACCACAGTCCCATATTCCATCTTCCTCCCTAGGGGGAACACATCTCACAGTGTCACTGGTCTGATCATTCTTCTTCTCCCTGACATCTTGACTCCATCACTCACATCACAAGACGTTATTCACTCTCTCAGAACAGCTCCCCTCACCCCTCCCCTTCCTGTCACGATCACAGTCTTTTTCTGCTGATGTTTACGTCTGAAACGTTTGAAAAGCAGAGCGGGTGTCGTCTCCCCGTCTGTCCCCGCCTGCCGATATCCCAGCTGCTTGCCTTCGCCGAACCTTCCATGATAATTGGGAGATTATGATGCAGGAGCCGGGGAATCGGAGCGTAAACACTGTTTTGCTATGATCCGATTAATCATTTCCAATTGAAGATGCACAGGAGTAATTGCAAAGCCACCGATACCCCTGCTGTCAAAGCTATGATGAGCCTTCAGCAACGTTTTCATGATGAGCCGAGGGCCAAAAAAATAGAGCAACGTGATAAAGTTTGAAGAGATGTAAGGGAGCTTACTGAACAGTACCTGTGGTGATGTGATGTGACATGTTATGTCTTAACATCCAAGGGAGAGAAAACCTCTGTCAAGCAATGAATGGATTTGTTTCGTCAGTTGTATACAGATGAGTTGAGCTTCTTGAAGAGGAGAGTAGACCAACAGAGCAGGAGGTGACTAGTCCGGTTATTGAGTGGGCCTAGACTCTAGCGTCCAGGCTCATTGATAATGTCCTAGCGTCCAGGTTCATTGATCATGTCCTAGCGTCCAGGTTCATTGATCATGTCCTAGCGTCCAGGTTCATTGATCATGTCCTAGCGTCCTGGTTCATTGATCATGTCCTGGCGTCCAGGTTCATTGATAATGTCCTAGCCTCCAGGTTCATTGATAATGTCCTAGCGTCCTGGTTCATTGATCATGTCCTAGCGTCCAGGTTCATAGACAGTACAGATTGACCAGTTGAGTAGTCATTATTCTTGTTTCTATCAGCAAGCATGGTGACTGGTGAGTCATTTCCAGTTCCTTTACCGTCTCTGCAGGTCAGTCCAAGAGAGAGTGACAACCAAGAGTAGACTTTGCTGTCGCAGAAGAACACCGTGTGACACGACATCATCTGTTGGTCAATGCAACATCGATGTTCTGTTCTGTGCGACTTGATGTTTGGGTTCTGACACTGGAAAAAAAAAACACAGGTGCTTCCTAGCACCATGAGTCTCCATGGAAACACATCCTGTGGCCCCTCGCTACATTGATGGATCCGACACTTAATTTCTACCTTTCACTGACAGATCTAGGTTGACGTGAGCAAAGTGACTGGCCCTCACAACATTCACAGGGAGAACAGACTGTAACACAACCAGTGTCATTTCAGAACATATTGTTGTTTTAGTATGTCCATGTAGAGTTGGTTCAGGGCCTTGAGAGGTGGTTTGAAGGTTACAAAACACCCTCTCGTTACAGTATCAGTCTGTCTGGTGTAGAAACCACTCTGTTATTACAGTATCAGTCTGTCTTTTGTAGAAACCACTCTGTGTTCTAGAGTCATCTTCAGAGATATTATCTATAGTGATCTGTGTTCTAGAGTCATCTTCAGAGATATTATCTATAGTGATCTGTGTTCTAGAGTCATCGTCAGAGATATTATCTATAGTGATCTGTGTTCTAGAGTCATCTTCAGAGATATTATCTATAGTGATCTGTGTTCTAGAGTCATCTTCAGAGATATTATCTATAGTGATCTGTGTTCTAGAGTCATCTTCAGAGATATTATCTATAGTGATCTGTGTTCTAGAGTCATCGTCAGAGATATTATCTATAGTGACCTGTGTTCTAGAGTCATCGTCAGAGATATTATCTATAGTGATCTGTGTTCTAGAGTCATCGTCAGAGATATTATCTATAGTGATCTGTGTTCTAGAGTCATCGTCAGAGATATTATCTACAGTGATCTGTGGAATCTAGGACGGCTCGTTCATAAAATACTATTTTTGATTTATTGGTGTCAAAAACAAGAGATATGCTTTGGATTGATGATGTAGCCAATGAACCCCCCCCCCCCCCCCCACACACACACACACACACACACACACACACACAATATCCTCACTAATTACTTTCCCAGCAGCCTTCCTGAGCTAACTCTTAACCTCTACTCCTGACATCGTGACCTTAGCAAGCAGAATCTCCTCTTGATAAAACAGGAAGAGTGTCAAAAGCAATACTGATATTCGCATCCCACTGTAATCTTCCTGCAGCCACAGTGTGTCAACGCCTCAGAGGAAACTTCCGGAGGCGATTAAAACCAACGGTCAGGAAGAAAATGGGGCCTAATCATTAAGTACTTGTCCAAGAAAGCAAGCAGTCCAGAGTGCCTTTATCATGACGCATAGATCCAGTTAGGTCCTGTTAGATCCAGTTAGGTCCTGTTAGATCCAGTTAGGTCCTGTTGGGTCCAGTTAGATCCAGTTAGGTCCTGTTAGATCCAGTTAGGTCCAGTTGGATCCAGTTAGGTCCAGTTGGGTCCAGTTGGGTCAAGTTAGGTCCAGTTAGGTCCTGTTAGATCCAGTTAGATCCAGTTTGGTCCAGTTGGGTCCAGTTAGATCCAGTTGGATCCAGTTAGATCCAGTTAGGTCCAGTTGGGTCCAGTTGGGTCCAGTTAGATCCAGTTGGATCCAGTTAGATCCAGTTGGGTCCAGTTGGGTCCAGTTGGGTCCAGTTAGATCCAGTTGGGTCCAGTTGGGTCCAGTTAGATCCAGTTGGGTCCAGTTGGGTCCAGTTGGGTCCAGTTAGATCCAGTTGGGTCCAGTTGGGTCCAGTTTGGTCCAGTTGGAAATAGTCCATGCCAGGTTTTGTCGGTACACAGCAAGCTGCTAACACTGACTGGTTCTTGTCCTCTCAAAGCCACCTGTGTATCAGCTGCTACAAGCCAATATCTCTGCTGAAAGTCGACCGTAAAATTCCCTTTGGAGTTTTTGAAGAAAAATAGATAGACGGTCATCTAGGACCACAGCGTAGTTCAACCTGCCCAGGCAGACAGGAGTTCCTCGGAGAGTTAAAGTAGCAAGGAGACCATGTAAAGACCACGCTGTTGTCACCGTCAGTGGGTTCGTGTTGCCAGTTTTCTTATTTTCTTATCTTTAAATGTATTGTAGTCTGTATAAAAACATCTCCTTTTCCCTCTGGCCAGTTAGATGAGGGTCTTTCTCGTAAAGGGGGCTCCGGCATGGGTGGGTCTCCTGACTTTACACTCCCTCTGCCTGTAAGGTAGGTGATGGGAGACAGAAGATGGAGAGTGAGAGAGAATGAGTGAGAGAGAGAGAGAGAGAGAGAGTGAGAGTGTGAGACAGAGAGACAGAGAGAGAGAGACAGAGAGAGAGAGAGAGTGGGGTGGGGGGGGAGAGAGAGAGAGAGAGAGAGACAGACACAGAGAGAGACACAGAGAGAGAGACACAGAGACAGAGAGAGACACAGAGAGAGAAACAGAGAGAGAGATACAGAGAGAGAGACACAGAGAGAGAGAGAGAGACACAGACACAGAGACACAGAGACAGAGAGAGACACAGAGAGAGAAACAGAGAGACAGAGAGAGACACAGAGAGAGAAACAGAGAGAGAGATACAGAGAGAGAGACACACAGAGAGAGAGACACAGACACAGAGACACAGAGATAAAGACAGAGACAGAGATGAGGAATATATAGAGGAGGCAGGTAGGATGATAAAAGAGGATGGTGAGAAAGTGGTGATGAGACATGAAGAGAAAAGAAAAGAGAAACATGGTTAGAGACACACAATCGTGTTGCTCTGCTTGAATTCATAAACCTTGAAATCTGTGATTTGACCATTGAACTTTGGGTGTGAATAAAAAATGTCTAGGAAACATCCTGATAGAGAAGAAGAAGAAGCAGAAGACCAGTCACTATATAGGGAATAGGGCCCTGGTCTATAGTAGTACCACTATATAGGGAATAGGGCTCTGGTCTATAGTAGTACCACTATATAGGGAATAGGGCTCTGGTCTACAGTAGTACCACTATGTAGGGAATAGGGCTCTGGTCTATAGTAGTACCACTATATAGGGAATAGGGCTCTGGTCTATAGTAGTACCACTATATAGGGAATAGGGTTCTGGTCTATAGTAGTGCACTATATAGGGAATAGTGTGTGTCCAAACTTTTGACTGGTACTGTGTGTGTATTCTGTAGGACTGCGTCTGTCACATGGCTCTATGATCGTTGTCAGTTTAGTATGAACAGAGACTGATTCAGAGGCAAACAATGATTCCTTTACTAGGAATGAGTCAGATGTGTTAGGATGGAACAAAAACCTGCACACAATGTTGGTCTCTACGTACAGAGCTGATTTAAAAACACACACACACACACACGCACACAGTCTCACCTCTGGAGGAAACAGTGGCTATACCGCCGTGCACACTGTGCTGACTGTAAACTCTGTCTCGCTGGCCAGGATGTCGGTGGGCTGGATATTGCGGTCGTACATGGGGTTCTCAAACGTAGCTCTACCGTTCGTGTTCTCATGGCCTGCATAGCTGTTAAACGGTACCTTAGGTCTTCTCCTGAGAGAGAGAGAGAGAGAGAGAGAGAGGGAGGGAGGGAGGGAGGGAGGGAGGGACAGAGAGAAATAGAGAGAGAGACAGAGAGATGAGACCTGTGTTTGTATAGATATAGAGGGTCAGTATATTGTATCATAGTGTACCTGTGTTTGTATAGATATAGAGGGTCAGTATATTGTATCATATGGTACCTGTGTTTGTATAGATATAGAGGGTCAATATATTGTATCATATGAGACCAGTGTTTGTATAGATATAGAGGGTCAGTATATTGTATCATATGGTACCTGTGTTTGTATAGATATAGAGGGTCAGTATATTGTATCATAGGGTACCTGTGTTTGTATAAATATAGAGGGTCAGTATATTGTATCATATGTTACCTGTGTTTGTAGAGGTACAGAGCGAAGCCTGCGATGATCATGGCTATGAATGGCACTAAGATGGCTGCTGCAACTGAACTGCTGTTGGGGGGGAAGTGGGGGTTCTCCCTGCTCCTGTCTAAACTCTCTGGGGGAGGGAGGAAAGAGAGAGAGAGAAAGAGAGAGAGACAGAGAGAGAGAGACAGAGAGAGAGAGAGACAGAGACATAGAGAGAGAGAGAGACAGAGAGAGAGAGAGACAGAGAGAGAGAGAGACAGAGAGAGTGAGACAGAGAGAGAGAGAGAGAGAGAGAGAGACAGAGAGAGAGAGAGACAGAGACATAGAGAGAGAGAGAGACAGAGAGAGAGAGAGACAGAGAGAGAGAGAGACAGAGAGAGTGAGACAGAGAGAGAGAGAGACAGAGAGAGAGAGAGAGAGAGAGAGAGAGAGACAGAGAGAGTGAGACAGAGAGAGAGAGAGAGAGAGAGAGAGAGAGAGAGAGAGAGAGAGAGAGAGAGAGAGAGAGAGAGAGAGAGACAGAGAGAGTGAGACAGAGAGAGAGAGAGAGAGAGAGACAGAGAGAGAGAGAGACAGAGAGAGAGAGAGAGACAGAGACATAGAGAGAGACAGAGAGAGAGAGAGACAGAGAGAGAGAGAGAGACAGAGAGAGAGAGAGAGAGAGAGAGAGAGACAGAGAGAGAGAGAAAGAGAGAGAGAGAGAGAGACAGAGACATAGAGAGAGACAGAGAGAGAGAGAGAGAGAGAGACAGAGAGAGAGAGAGAGACAGAGACATAGAGAGAGACAGAGAGAGAGAGAGAGAGACAGAGAGAGAGAGAGAGAGAGAGAGACAGAGAGAGAGAGACAGAGAGAGAGAGAGAGAGAGAGAGACAGAGACAGAGACAGAGACATAGAGAGAGACAGAGAGAGAGAGAGAGAGAGAGAGAGAGAGAGAGACAGAGACAGAGACAGAGAGAGAGAGAGAGAGAGACAGAGAGAGAGAGAGACAGAGAGAGAGAGAGAGAGACAGAGACAGAGACATAGAGAGAGACAGAGAGACAGAGAGAGATAACAGTTCAAATACCATTAAAATAACCTATATGTATACATGTATATATATAATAACATTCAATATACAATACAATCACTACCATGAGGCAAATAGGATGATCCCAGTGAGCAAAAGGTTTGAAAAGGTGTGATTTTAGTTTTGCTCAATGGGATTTCAAGACAGAAAATAGGAAAATGTATGACACATGACCAACCATGGTCCAAATAGGATGAAACCAAATATGACAAACAACAAAACAAATGAAAATAGAACAAGCTAATAAGAAAGAACTTAGACGTGACAGACTTCCAAGCCAATTAAAAATCAACCACACAAAAAAAATAAGACCATTTTCCATTAAATGATTGGTTAATCTTACAGAGAAAGTTGCAAAGGGGGGCTCAATTTTCAGTGTTTCCACTAGACTCATCGGACAAGCCTGGTTCCTGGGAACGTCAAATTCCATTATTCCAACAATGGTTTTTAATTAATGACTTCAAGGCCCGACAGCGATGAAGTCATTTCAGATTCCATTTTCAATTTAGGGCGGCGCGTGTGGCGAGATGGCCCACCTGACAGTGGATGCCAACCGAGCGCCAATAAAGTCCCAAAGACTAACAAGAATGAACTCAATTAATTAGGCTGGGAAGAGGTGGCCAACCAAAACTCCATGGAGTTGGGAAGCCGTGGCCAACCAAAACCCCACAGAGTTGAGAAGCGGCGGCCAACCAAAACCCCACAGAGATGGGATGCGGTGGCCAACCAAAACCCCACAGAGATGGGAAGCGGTGGCCAACCAAAACCCCACAGAGTTGGGAAGCGGTGGCCAACCAAAACCCCACAGAGATGGGAAGCCGTGGCCAACCAAAACCCCACAGAGTTGGGAAGCGGTGGCCAACCAAAACCCCACAGAGTTGAGAAGCGGTGGCCAACCAAAACCCCACATAGTTGGGAAGCGGTGGCCAACCAAAACCCCACAGAGTTGAGAAGCGGCGGCCAACCAAAACCCCACATAGTTGGGAAGCGGTGGCCAACCAAAACCCCACAGAGTTGGGAAGCGGTGGCCAACCAATACCCCACAGAGTTGGGAAGCGGCGGCCAACCAAAACCCCACAGAGTTGGGAAGCCGTGGCCAACCAAAACCCCACAGAGTTGGGAAGCCGTGGCCAACCAAAACCCCACAGAGTTGAGAAGTGGCGGCCAACAAAAACCCCACAGAGTTGGGATGCGGTGGCCAACCAAAACCCCACAGAGTTGGGAAGCCGAGGCCAACCAAAACCCCATAGAGTTCGGAAGCCGTGGCCAACCAAAACCCCACAGAGTTGGGAAGCGGTGGCCAACCAAAACCCCACAGAGTTGGGAAGTGGCGGCCAACCAAAACCCCACAGAGTTGGGATGCGGTGGCCAACCAAAACCCCACAGAGTTGGGAAGCCGAGGCCAACCAAAACCCCATAGAGTTCGGAAGCCGTGGCCAACCAAAACCCCACAGAGTTGGGAAGCGGTGGCCAACCAAAACCCCACAGAGTTGGGAAGTGGCGGCCAACCAAAACCCCACAGAGCGAAGAGAAACACACAGTCCTGAGCACCTGCTGTCCAAGGTCATATCAGGTTACCCTGCCGTCCCAGGTAATGTTCAATTCAAGGTTATCCAGTTGTGTCTAGAGTGGTGTCTAGAGTGATGTATAGAGTAGTGTCTAGAGTGGTGTCTAGAGTGGTGTCTAAAGTGGTGTCTAGAGTGGTGTATAGAGTGGTATCTAGAGTGGTGTCTAGTGGGTGTCTAGAGTGGTGTCTAGAGTCTAGAGTGGTGTCTAGAGTGGTGTATAGAGTGGTGTCTAGAGTCTAGAGTGGTGTCTAGAGTGGTGTCTAAAGTCTAGAGTGGTGAATAGCGTGGTGTCTAGAGTGGCATCTAGAGTGGTGTCTAGAGTGGCGTCTAGAGTGGTGTCTAGAGTCTAGAGTGGTGTATATTGTGGTGTATAGAGTGGTTTATGTTGTGGTGTCTAGAGTGTTGTCTAGAGTGGTGCATAGAGTGGTGTCTAGAGGGGTGTCTATAGTGGTGTCTAGAGTTTTGTATAGAGTGGTGTCTAGAGTGGTGTCTATAGTGGTGTATAGAGTGGTGTCTAGAGTCTAGAGTGGTGTATATTGTGGTGTCTGGAGTGGTGTCTAGAGTGGTGTCTAAAGTGGTGTCTAGAGTGGTGTATAGAGTGGTATCTAGAGTGGTGTCTTGAGTCTAGATTGGCGTCTAGAGTGGTGTCTAGAGTGGTGTCTAGAGTGGTGTCTAGAGTGCTGTCTTGAGTCTAGATTGGCGTCTAGAGTGGTGTCTAGTGGGTGTCTAGAGTGGTGTATAGAGTGGTGTCTAGAGTGGTGTCTAGAGTGGTGTCTAAAGTGGTGTCTAGAGTGGTGTATATAATAGAATCTAGAGTGGTGTATAGAGTGGTGTCTAGAGTGGTGTATAGAGTGGCGTCTAGAGTGGTGTCTAGTGGGTGTCTAGAGTGGTGTCTAGAGTCTAGAGTGGTGTCTAGAGTGGTGTATAGAGTGGTGTCTAGAGTCTAGAGTGGTGTCTAGAGTGGTGTCTAGAGTCTAGAGTGGTGAATAGCGTGGTGTCTAGAGTGGCATCTAGAGTGGTGTCTAGAGTAGCGTCTAGAGTGGTGTCTAGAGTCTAGAGTGGTGTATATTGTGGTGTATAGAGTGGTTTATGTTGTGGTGTCTAGAGTGTTGTCTAGAGTGGCGTCTAGAGTGGTGTATAGAGTGGTGTCTAGAGTGGTGTCTATAGTGGTGTATAGAGTGGTGTATAGAGTGGTGTCTAGAGTGGTGTATAGAGTGGTGTCTAGAGTGGTGTCTATAGTGGTGTATAGAGTGGTGTCTAGAGTCTAGAGTGGTGTATATTGTGGTGTCTGGAGTGGTGTCTATAGTGGTGTCTAAAGTGGTGTCTAGAGTGGTGTATAGAGTGGTATCTAGAGTGGTGTCTTGAGTCTAGATTGGCGTCTAGAGTGGTGTCTAGAGTGGTGTCTAGAGTCTAGAGTGGTGTCTAGAGTTGTGTATATAATAGAATCTAGAGTGGTGTATAGAGTGGTGTCTAGAGTGGTGTATAGAGTGGCGTCTAGAGTGGTGTCTAGTGGGTGTCTAGAGTGGTGTCTAGAGTCTAGAGTGGTGTCTAGAGTGGTGTCTAGAGTGGTGTCTAGAGTCTAGCGTGGTGAATAGCGTGGTGTCTAGAGTGGCATCTAGAGTGGTGTATAGAGTGGTGTCTAGAGTCTAGAGTGGTGTATATTGTGGTGTATAGAGTGGTTTATGTTGTGGTGTCTAGAGTGGCATCAAGAGTGGCATCTATAGTCTAGAATGGTGAATAGCGTGGTGTCTAGAGTGGCATCTAGAGTGGCATCTAGAGTGGTGTCTATAGTGGTGTATAGAGTGGTGTCTAGAGTGGTGTATAGAGTTGTGTATAGAGTGGTGTCTAGAGTGGTGTCTAGAGTGGTGTCTAGAGTGGTATCTAGAGTGGTGTCTATAGTGGTGTATAGAGTGGTGTCTAGAGTGGTGTATAGAGTGGTGTATAGAGTAGAATCTAGAGTGGAGTATAGAGTGGTGTCTAGAGCGGTGTCTAGAGTGATGTATAGAGTAGAATCTAGAGTGGTGTATAGAGTGGTGTATAGAGTGTTGTATAGAGTAGAATCTAGAGTGGTGTATAGAGTAGAATCTAGAGTGGAGTATAGAGTGGTGTCTAGAGCGGTGTCTAGAGTGATGTATAGCGTAGAATCTAGAGTGGTGTATAGAGTGGTGTATAGAGTGTTGTATAGAGTAGAATCTAGAGTGGTGTATAGAGTAGAATCTTGAGTGGCGTATAGAGTGGTGTCTAGAGTGGTGTCTAGAGTGGTGTATAGAGTGGTGTCTAGATTGGTGTATAGAGTGGTGTATAGCGTAGAATCTAGAGTGGGGTATAGAGTGGTGTCAAGAGTAGTGTCTAGAGTGGTGTATAGAGTAGAATCTGGAGTGGTGTATAGAGTGGTTTATGGAGTGTTGTATAGAGTAGAATCAAGAGTGGTGTAAAGAGTGGTGTATAGAGTGTTGTATAGATTAGAATCTGGAGTGGTGTATGGAGTAGAATCTTGAGTGGCGTATAGAGAGGTGTCTAGAGTGGTGTATAGAGTGGTTTATAGAGTGTTGTCTAGAGTGGTGTATAGAATGGTTTATAGAGTATAATCTAGAGTAGGGTAAAGAGTGGTATCCAGAGTGGTGTCTAGAGTGGTGTATAGAGTAGAATCTAGAGTGGTGTATAGAGTGGTGTATAGAGTGTTGTATAGAGTAGAATCTAGTGTGGTGTATAGAGTAGATTCTAGCGTGGTGTATAGAGTGGTGTCTAGAGTGATGTATAGAGTGGTGAATAGAGTGGTGTATAGAGTAGAATCTAGAATGGTGTATAGAGTGGTGTATAGAGTGGTGTCTAGAATAGAATCTAGAGTGGTGTATAGAGTGGTGTATAGAGTAGAATCTAGAGTGGTGTATAGAGTGGTGTATAGAGTGGTGTATAGAGTGTTGTATAGAGTAGAATCTAGAGTGGTGTATAGAGTAGAATCTTGAGTGGCGTATAGAGTGGTGTCTAGAGTGGTGTCTAGAGTGGTGTATAGAATGGTGAATAGAGTAGAATCAAGAGTGGTGTATAGAGTGGTCTATAGAGTGTTGTATACAGTAGAATCTAGAGTGGCGTATAGAGTGGTATCCAGAGTGGTGTCTAGACTGGTGTATAGAGTAGAATCTAGAGTGGTGTATAGAGTGGTGTATAGAGTAGAATATAGAGTGGTGTATAGAGTGGTGTATAGAGTAGAATCTAG
>NC_048582.1:71342560-71427560 GCF_013265735.2 Oncorhynchus mykiss
GGAGGAGAGGTGGATTTAGAAGAGGGGAGGATAGATGGAGGGGGAGGAGAGGTGGATTTAGAAGAGGGGGGGATAGATGGAGGGAGGACAGAGATGGATTTAGAAGAGGGGAGGATAGATGGAGGGAGGACAGAGATGGATTTAGAAGAGGGGAGGATAGATGGAGGGAGGACAGAGTTGGATTTAGAAGAGGGGAGGATAGGTGGAGGGGGAGGAGAGGTGGATTTAGAAGAGGGGAGGATAGATGAAGGGGGAGGAGAGGTGGATTTAGAAGAGGGAGGGAGGGAGGGAGGGAGGGAGGGAGGGAGGGAGGGAGGGAGGATGGATGGATGTATTTAGAAGACAGGTAAATTAATGTTCTAGACACAAAATAAGGATGTTAAGAAATAAAAAGCAGAAGGAGACAGGACATTAAACAATACTACATGTCTCTACATCCAAGATGCACGTTAAGTCAGGTGTGTATACTTACCTAAACACTCCAGGTGAGGTTGGGTAGACAGGTGTGTGTGTGTATACTTACCTATACCCTCCATGTCAGGTTGGGTAGACAGGTGTGTGTGTGTATACTTACCTATACACTCCATGTCAGGTTGGGTAGACAGGTGTGTGTGTGTATACGTACCTATACACTCTGGTTGGAAGCCATTCCAGGTCAGGTTGGGTAGACAGGTACGTGTTGTGGAGCCTTGTAGCAGGTAGCCCTTCCTACAGCTGAACAATACTGTACTGCTGATCTGTAGGGTGGAGACACACCTCAGGGTTAGAGACAGACACACACCTCAGGGTTAGAGACAGACACACACCTCAGGGTTAGAGACAGACACACACCTCAGGGTTAGAGACAGACACACACCTCAGGGTTAGAGACAGACACACACCTCAGGGTTAGAGACAGATACACACCTCAGGGTTAGAGACAGAGACACACCTCAGAGACAGATACACACCTCAGGGTTAGAGACAGACACACACCTCAGAGACAGATACACACCTCAGGGTAGAGACAGACACACACCTCAGGGACAGACACACACCTCAGGGTTAGAGACAGACACACACCTCAGGGTTAGAGACAGACACACACCTCAGGGTTAGAGACAGATACACACCTCAGGGACAGATACACACCTCAGGGTTAGAGAGAGATACACACCTCAGGGTTAGAGACAGACACACACCTCAGGGTTAGAGAGAGATACACACCTCAGGGTTAGAGACAGATACACACCTCGGGGTTAGAGACAGACACACACCTCAGGGACAGACACACACCTCAGGGTTAGAGACAGACACACACCTCAGGGACAGATACACACCTCAGGGTTAGAGACAGATACACACCTCAGGGTTAGAGACAGACACACACCTCAGGGACAGATACACACCTCAGGGTTAGAGACAGACACACACCTCAGGGTTAGAGACAGACACACATCTCAGGGTTAGAGACAGATACACACCTCAGGGTTAGAGACAGACACACACCTCAGGGACAGACACACACCTCAGGGTTAGAGACAGACACACACCTCAGGGTTAGAGACAGACACACACCTCCGGGTTAGAGACAGACACACACCTCAGGGTTAGAGACAGACACACACCTCAGGGTTAGAGACAGACACACACCTCAGGGTTAGAGACAGACACACACCTCAGGGTTAGAGACAGACACACACCTCAGGGTTAGAGACAGATACACACCTCGGGGTTAGAGACAGACACACACCTCAGGGACAGACACACACCTCAGGGTTAGAGACAGACACACACCTCAGGGACAGATACACACCTCAGGGTTAGAGACAGATACACACCTCAGGGTTAGAGACAGACACACACCTCAGGGACAGATACACACCTCAGGGTTAGAGACAGACACACACCTCAGGGTTAGAGACAGACACACATCTCAGGGTTAGAGACAGATACACACCTCAGGGTTAGAGACAGACACACACCTCAGGGACAGACACACACCTCAGGGTTAGAGACAGACACACACCTCAGGGTTAGAGACAGACACACACCTCCGGGTTAGAGACAGACACACACCTCAGGGTTAGAGACAGACACACACCTCAGGGTTAGAGACAGACACACACCTCAGGGTTAGAGACAGACACACACCTCAGGGTTAGAGACAGACACACACCTCAGGGTTAGAGACAGATACACACCTCGGGGTTAGAGACAGACACACACCTCAGGGACAGACACACACCTCAGGGTTAGAGACAGACACACACCTCAGGGACAGATACACACCTCAGGGTTAGAGACAGACACACACCTCAGGGACAGATACACACCTCAGGGTTAGAGACAGACACACACCTCAGGGTTAGAGACAGACACACATCTCAGGGTTAGAGACAGATACACACCTCAGGGTTAGAGACAGACACACACCTCAGGGACAGACACACACCTCAGGGTTAGAGACAGACACACACCTCAGGGTTAGAGACAGACACACACCTCCGGGTTAGAGACAGACACACACCTCAGGGTTAGAGACAGATACACACCTCAGAGACAGATACACACCTCAGGGTTAGAGACAGACACACACACACCATATTGTAACCTGGTAGCATGCTGTCCCACATCCCCACAGTATTGTAACCTGGTAGCATGCTGTCCCACATCCCCACAGTATTGTAACCTGGTAGCATGCTGTCCCACATCCCCACAGTATTGTAACCTGGTAGCATGCTGTCCCACATCTCCACAGTATTGTAACCTGGTAGCATGCTGTCCCACATCCCCACAGTATTGTAACCTGGTAACATGCTGTACCACATCCCCACAGTATTGTAACCTGGTAGCCTTGGGTGTTGTTCTGGTTTCCAAACAGGGGGGTTCCAGGATCTCCGCAGGTGGTGTGACTGGGATCTGAAACAGACACGTAATAATAACACTATAGAAATTACTACTTACATTTAGTGGTATCATGTAAACGCTTCATAATGCTGGAACCGAAAACACTCTAAAATACATTGTTCTGGTATGGGATGGCTTAGTGCCTGGTCTGAGTTGGTTACTGAGATCTAGTAGGACCCATTCTGAGTGCCTGGTCTGAGTTGGTTACTGAGATCTAGCAGAACCCATTCTGAGTGCCTGGTCTGAGTTGGTTACTGAGATCTAGTAGGACCCATTCTTAGTGCTTGGTCTGAGTTGGTTACTGAGATCTAGTAGGACCCATTCTGAGTGCTTGGTCTGAGTTGGTTACTGAGATCTAGTAGGACCCATTCTGAGTGCCTGGTCTGAGTTGGTTACTGATAGGACCCATTCTGAGTGCCTGGTCTGAGTTGGTTACTGAGATCTAGTAGAACCCATTCTGAGTGCCTGGTCTGAGTTGGTTACTGAGATCTAGTAGGACCCATTCTGAGTGCTTGGTCTGAGTTGGTTACTGAGATCTAGTAGGACCCATTCTGAGAGCCTGGTCTGAGTTGGTTACTGAGAGTTAGTTGGACACATTCTGACAGCCTGGTCTGAGTTAGTTACTGAGAGTTAGTTGGACCCATTCTGAGTGCCTGGTCTGAGTTGGTTACTGATAGGACCCATTCTGAGTACCTGGTCTAAGTTGGTTACTGACAGGACCCATTCTGAGTGCCTGGTCTGAGTTGGTTACTGATAGGACCCATTCTGAGTGCCTAGTCTGAGTTGGTTACTGAGAGTTAGTTGGACCCATTCTGACAGCCTGGTCTGAGTTGGTTACTGAGAGTTAGTTGGACCCATTCTGAGTGCCTGGTCTGAGTTGTTTACTGAGAGTTAGTTGGAACCATTCTGACAGCCTGGTCTGAGTTGGTTACTGAGAGTTAGTTGGACCCATTCTCAGTGCCTGGTCTGAGTTGTTTACTGAGAGTTAGTTGGACCCATTCTGAGCGCCTGGTCTGAAATGGTTACCGATAGGACCCATTTTTAGTGCCTAGTCTGAGTTGGTTACTGATAGGACCCGTTCTGAGGGCCTGGTCTGAGTTGGTTACTGATAGGACCCATTCTGAGTGCCTGGTCTGAGTTGGTTACTGAGAGTTAGTAGGACCCATTCTGAGTGCCTGGTCAGAGTTGGTTACTGAGATCTAGTAGGACCCATTCTGAGTGCTTGGTCTGAGTTGGTTACTAAGATCTAATAGGACCCATTCTGAGGGCTTGGTCTGAGTTGGTTACTGAGATCTAGTAGGACCCATTCTGAGTGCCTGGTCTGAGTTGGTTACTGATAGGACCCATTCTGAGTGCCTGGTCTGAGTTGGTTACTGAGATCTAGTAGAACCCATTCTGAGTGCCTGGTCTGAGTTGGTTACTGAGATCTAGTAGGACCCATTCTGAGTGCTTGGTCTGAGTTGGTTACTGAGATCTAGTAGGACCCATTCTGAGTGCTTGGTCTGAGTTGGTTACTGAGATCTAGTAGGACCCATTCTGAGTGCCTGGTCTGAGTTGGTTACTGATAGGACCCATTCTGAGTGCCTGGTCTGAGTTGGTTACTGAGAGTTAGTTGGACACATTCTGACAGCCTGGTCTGAGTTAGTTACTGAGAGTTAGTTGGACCCATTCTGAGTGCCTGGTCTGAGTTGGTTACTGATAGGACCCATTCTGAGTACCTGGTCTAAGTTGGTTACTGACAGGACCCATTCTGAGTGCCTGGTCTGAGTTGGTTACTGATAGGACCCATTCTGAGTGCCTGGTCTGAGTTGGTTACTGAGAGTTAGTTGGACCCATTCTGACAGCCTGGTCTGAGTTGGTTACTGAGAGTTAGTTGGACCCATTCTGAGTGCCTGGTCTGAGTTGTTTACTGAGAGTTAGTTGGACCCATTCTGACAGCCTGGTCTGAGTTGGTTACTGAGAGTTAGTTGGACCCATTCTCAGTGCCTGGTCTGAGTTGTTTACTGAGAGTTAGTTGGACCCATTCTGAGCGCCTGGTCTGAGTTGGTTACCGATAGGACCCATTTTTAGTGCCTAGTCTGAGTTGGTTACTGATAGGACCCATTCTGAGTGCCTGGTCTGAGTTGGTTACTGATAGGACACATTCTGAGTGCCTGGTCTGAGTTGGTAACTGAGATTTAGTAGGACCCATTCTGAGTGCCTGGTCTGAGTTGGCTACTGAGATCTAGTAGAACCCATTCTGAGTGCTTGGTCTGAGTTGGTTACTGAGATCTAGTAGGACCCATTCTGAGTGCTTGGTCTGAGTTGGTTACTGAGATCTAGTAGGACCCATTCTGAGTGCCTGGTCTGAGTTGGTTACTGATAGGACCCATTCTGAGTGCCTGGTCTGAGTTGGTTACTGAGATCTAGTAGGACCCATTCTGAGTGCCTGGTCTGAGTTGGTTACTGATAGGACCCATTCTGAGTACCTGGTCTAAGTTGGTTACTGACAGGACCCATTCTGAGTGCCTGGTCTGAGTTGGTTACTGATAGGACCCATTCTGAGTGCCTAGTCTGAGTTGGTTACTGAGAGTTAGTTGGACCCATTCTGACAGCCTGGTCTGAGTTGGTTACTGAGAGTTAGTTGGACCCATTCTGAGTGCCTGGTCTGAGTTGTTTACTGAGAGTTAGTTGGAACCATTCTGACAGCCTGGTCTGAGTTGGTTACTGAGAGTTAGTTGGACCCATTCTCAGTGCCTGGTCTGAGTTGTTTACTGAGAGTTAGTTGGACCCATTCTGAGCGCCTGGTCTGAGTTGGTTACCGATAGGACCCATTTTTAGTGCCTAGTCTGAGTTGGTTACTGATAGGACCCGTTCTGAGTGCCTGGTCTGAGTTGGTTACTGATAGGACCCATTCTGAGTGCCTGGTCTGAGTTGGTTACTGAGAGTTAGTAGGACCCATTCTGAGTGCCTGGTCAGAGTTGGTTACTGAGATCTAGTAGGACCCATTCTGAGTGCTTGGTCTGAGTTGGTTACTAAGATCTAGTAGGACCCATTCTGAGTGCTTGGTCTGAGTTGGTTACTGAGATCTAGTAGGACCCATTCTGAGTGCCTGGTCTGAGTTGGTTACTGATAGGACCCATTCTGAGTGCCTGGTCTGAGTTGGTTACTGAGATCTAGTAGAACCCATTCTGAGTGCCTGGTCTGAGTTGGTTACTGAGATCTAGTAGGACCCATTCTGAGTGCTTGGTCTGAGTTGGTTACTGAGATCTAGTAGGACCCATTCTGAGTGCTTGGTCTGAGTTGGTTACTGAGATCTAGTAGGACCCATTCTGAGTGCCTGGTCTGAGTTGGTTACTGATAGGACCCATTCTGAGTGCCTGGTCTGAGTTGGTTACTGAGAGTTAGTTGGACACATTCTGACAGCCTGGTCTGAGTTAGTTACTGAGAGTTAGTTGGACCCATTCTGAGTGCCTGGTCTGAGTTGGTTACTGATAGGACCCATTCTGAGTACCTGGTCTAAGTTGGTTACTGACAGGACCCATTCTGAGTGCCTGGTCTGAGTTGGTTACTGATAGGACCCATTCTGAGTGCCTGGTCTGAGTTGGTTACTGAGAGTTAGTTGGACCCATTCTGACAGCCTGGTCTGAGTTGGTTACTGAGAGTTAGTTGGACCCATTCTGAGTGCCTGGTCTGAGTTGTTTACTGAGAGTTAGTTGGACCCATTCTGACAGCCTGGTCTGAGTTGGTTACTGAGAGTTAGTTGGACCCATTCTCAGTGCCTGGTCTGAGTTGTTTACTGAGAGTTAGTTGGACCCATTCTGAGCGCCTGGTCTGAGTTGGTTACCGATAGGACCCATTTTTAGTGCCTAGTCTGAGTTGGTTACTGATAGGACCCATTCTGAGTGCCTGGTCTGAGTTGGTTACTGATAGGACACATTCTGAGTGCCTGGTCTGAGTTGGTAACTGAGATTTAGTAGGACCCATTCTGAGTGCCTGGTCTGAGTTGGCTACTGAGATCTAGTAGAACCCATTCTGAGTGCTTGGTCTGAGTTGGTTACTGAGATCTAGTAGGACCCATTCTGAGTGCTTGGTCTGAGTTGGTTACTGAGATCTAGTAGGACCCATTCTGAGTGCCTGGTCTGAGTTGGTTACTGATAGGACCCATTCTGAGTGCCTGGTCTGAGTTGGTTACTGAGATCTAGTAGGACCCATTCTGAGTGCCTGGTCTGAGTTGGTTACTGAGATCTAGTAGGACCCATTCTGAGTGCCTGGTCTGAGTTGGTTACTGAGATCTAGTAGGACCCATTCTGAGTGCTTGGTCTGAGTTGTTTACTGAGAGTTAGTTGGACCCATTCTGACAGCCTGGTCTGAGTTGGTTACTGATAGGACCCATTCTGAGTGCCTGGTCTGAGTTGGTTACTGAGAGTTAGTTGGACACATTCTGACAGCCTGGTCTGAGTTAGTTACTGAGAGTTAGTTGGACCCATTCTGAGTGCCTGGTCTGAGTTGGTTACTGATAGGACCCATTCTGAGTACCTGGTCTAAGTTGGTTACTGACAGGACCCATTCTGAGTGCCTGGTCTGAGTTGGTTACTGATAGGACCCATTCTGAGTGCCTGGTCTGAGTTGGTTACTGAGAGTTAGTTGGACCCATTCTGACAGCCTGGTCTGAGTTGGTTACTGAGAGTTAGTTGGACCCATTCTGAGTGCCTGGTCTGAGTTGTTTACTGAGAGTTAGTTGGACCCATTCTGACAGCCTGGTCTGAGTTGGTTACTGAGAGTTAGTTGGACACATTCTGACAGCCTGGTCTGAGTTGTTTACTGAGAGTTAGTTGGACCCATTCTGAGCGCCTGGTCTGAGTTGGTTACCGATAGGACCCATTTTTAGTGCCTAGTCTGAGTTGGTTACTGATAGGACCCATTCTGAGTGCCTGGTCTGAGTTGGTTACTGATAGGACGCATTCTGAGTGCCTGGTCTGAGTTGGTTACTGAGATTTAGTAGGACCCATTCTGAGTGCCTGGTCTGAGTTGGTTACTGAGATCTAGTAGAACCCATTCTGAGTGCTTGGTCTGAGTTGGTTACTGAGATCTAGTAGGACCCATTCTGAGTGCTTGGTCTGAGTTGGTTACTGAGATCTAGTAGGACCCATTCTGAGTGCCTGGTCTGAGTTGGTTACTGATAGGACCCATTCTGAGTGCCTGGTCTGAGTTGGTTACTGAGATCTAGTAGGACCCATTCTGAGTGCCTGGTCTGAGTTGGTTACTGAGATCTAGTAGGACCCATTCTGAGTGCCTGGTCTGAGTTGGTTACTGAGATCTAGTAGGACCCATTCTGAGTGCTTGGTCTGAGTTGTTTACTGAGAGTTAGTTGGACCCATTCTGACAGCCTGGTCTGAGTTGGTTACTGATAGGACCCATTCTGAGTGCCTGGTCTGAGTTGGTTACTGAGAGTTAGTTGGACACATTCTGACAGCCTGGTCTGAGTTAGTTACTGAGAGTTAGTTGGACCCATTCTGAGTGCCTGGTCTGAGTTGGTTACTGATAGGACCCATTCTGAGTACCTGGTCTAAGTTGGTTACTGACAGGACCCATTCTGAGTGCCTGGTCTGAGTTGGTTACTGAGATCTAGTAGGACCCATTCTGAGTGCCTGGTCTGAGTTGGTTACTGAGATCTAGTAGGACCCATTCTGAGTGCCTGGTCTGAGTTGGTTACTGAGATCTAGTAGGACCCATTCTGAGTGCTTGGTCTGAGTTGTTTACTGAGAGTTAGTTGGACCCATTCTGACAGCCTGGTCTGAGTTGGTTACTGATAGGACCCATTCTGAGTGCCTGGTCTGAGTTGGTTACTGAGAGTTAGTTGGACACATTCTGACAGCCTGGTCTGAGTTAGTTACTGAGAGTTAGTTGGACCCATTCTGAGTGCCTGGTCTGAGTTGGTTACTGATAGGACCCATTCTGAGTACCTGGTCTAAGTTGGTTACTGACAGGACCCATTCTGAGTGCCTGGTCTGAGTTGGTTACTGATAGGACCCATTCTGAGTGCCTGGTCTGAGTTGGTTACTGAGAGTTAGTTGGACCCATTCTGACAGCCTGGTCTGAGTTGGTTACTGAGAGTTAGTTGGACCCATTCTGAGTGCCTGGTCTGAGTTGTTTACTGAGAGTTAGTTGGACCCATTCTGACAGCCTGGTCTGAGTTGGTTACTGAGAGTTAGTTGGACCCATTCTCAGTGCCTGGTCTGAGTTGTTTACTGAGAGTTAGTTGGACCCATTCTGAGCGCCTGGTCTGAGTTGGTTACCGATAGGACCCATTTTTAGTGCCTAGTCTGAGTTGGTTACTGATAGGACCCATTCTGAGTGCCTGGTCTGAGTTGGTTACTGATAGGACACATTCTGAGTGCCTGGTCTGAGTTGGTAACTGAGATTTAGTAGGACCCATTCTGAGTGCCTGGTCTGAGTTGGCTACTGAGATCTAGTAGAACCCATTCTGAGTGCTTGGTCTGAGTTGGTTACTGAGATCTAGTAGGACCCATTCTGAGTGCTTGGTCTGAGTTGGTTACTGAGATCTAGTAGGACCCATTCTGAGTGCCTGGTCTGAGTTGGTTACTGATAGGACCCATTCTGAGTGCCTGGTCTGAGTTGGTTACTGAGATCTAGTAGGACCCATTCTGAGTGCCTGGTCTGAATTGGTTACTGAGATCTAGTAGGACCCATTCTGAGTGCCTGGTCTGAGTTGGTTACTGAGATCTAGTAGGACCCATTCTGAGTGCTTGGTCTGAGTTGTTTACTGAGAGTTAGTTGGACCCATTCTGACAGCCTGGTCTGAGTTGGTTACTGATAGGACCCATTCTGAGTGCCTGGTCTGAGTTGGTTACTGAGAGTTAGTTGGACACATTCTGACAGCCTGGTCTGAGTTAGTTACTGAGAGTTAGTTGGACCCATTCTGAGTGCCTGGTCTGAGTTGGTTACTGATAGGACCCATTCTGAGTACCTGGTCTAAGTTGGTTACTGACAGGACCCATTCTGAGTGCCTGGTCTGAGTTGGTTACTGATAGGACCCATTCTGAGTGCCTGGTCTGAGTTGGTTACTGAGAGTTAGTTGGACCCATTCTGACAGCCTGGTCTGAGTTGGTTACTGAGAGTTAGTTGGACCCATTCTGAGTGCCTGGTCTGAGTTGTTTACTGAGAGTTAGTTGGACCCATTCTGACAGCCTAGTCTGAGTTGGTTACTGAGAGTTAGTTGGACACATTCTGACAGCCTGGTCTGAGTTGTTTACTGAGAGTTAGTTGGACCCATTCTGAGCGCCTGGTCTGAGTTGGTTACCGATAGGACCCATTTTTAGTGCCTAGTCTGAGTTGGTTACTGATAGGACCCATTCTGAGTGCCTGGTCTGAGTTGGTTACTGATAGGACGCATTCTGAGTGCCTGGTCTGAGTTGGTTACTGAGATTTAGTAGGACCCATTCTGAGTGCCTGGTCTGAGTTGGTTACTGAGATCTAGTAGAACCCATTCTGAGTGCTTGGTCTGAGTTGGTTACTGAGATCTAGTAGGACCCATTCTGAGTGCTTGGTCTGAGTTGGTTACTGAGATCTAGTAGGACCCATTCTGAGTGCCTGGTCTGAGTTGGTTACTGATAGGACCCATTCTGAGTGCCTGGTCTGAGTTGGTTACTGAGATCTAGTAGGACCCATTCTGAGTGCCTGGTCTGAGTTGGTTACTGAGATCTAGTAGGACCCATTCTGAGTGCCTGGTCTGAGTTGGTTACTGAGATCTAGTAGGACCCATTCTGAGTGCTTGGTCTGAGTTGTTTACTGAGAGTTAGTTGGACCCATTCTGACAGCCTGGTCTGAGTTGGTTACTGAGAGTTAGTTGGACCCATTCTCAGTGCCTGGTCTGAGTTGTTTACTGAGAGTTAGTTGGACCCATTCTGAGCGCCTGGTCTGAGTTGGTTACCGATAGGACCCATTTTTAGTGCCTAGTCTGAGTTGGTTACTGATAGGACCCGTTCTGAGTGCCTGGTCTGAGTTGGTTACTGATAGGACCCATTCTGAGTGCCTGGTCTGAGTTGGTTACTGAGAGTTAGTAGGACCCATTCTGAGTGCCTGGTCTGAGTTGGTTACTGAGATCTAGTAGGACCCATTCTGAGTGCTTGGTCTGAGTTGGTTACTAAGATCTAGTAGGACCCATTCTGAGTGCTTGGTCTGAGTTGGTTACTGAGTTCTAGTAGGACCCATTCTGAGTGCCTGGTCTGAGTTGGTTACTGATAGGACCCATTCTGAGTGCCTGGTCTGAGTTGGTTACTGAGATCTAGTAGAACCCATTCTGAGTGCCTGGTCTGAGTTGGTTACTGAGATCTAGTAGGACCCATTCTGAGTGCTTGGTCTGAGTTGGTTACTGAGATCTAGTAGGACCCATTCTGATTGCTTGGTCTGAGTTGGTTACTGAGATCTAGTAGGACCCATTCTGAGTGCCTGGTCTGATTTGGTTACTGATAGGACCCATTCTGAGTGCCTGGTCTGAGTTGGTTACTGAGAGTTAGTTGGACCCATTCTGAGTGCCTGGTCTGAGTTGGTTACTGATAGGACCCTTTCTGAGTACCTGGTCTAAGTTGGTTACTGACAGGACCCATTCTGAGTGCCTGGTCTGAGTTGGTTACTGATAGGACCCATTCTGAGTGCCTGGTCTGAGTTGGTTACTGAGAGTTAGTTGGACCCATTCTGACAGCCTGGTCTGAGTTGGTTACTGAGAGTTAGTTGGACAAATTTCTGAGTGCCTGGTCTGAGTTGCTTACTGAGAGTTAGTTGGACCCATTCTGAGTGCCTGGTCTGAGTTGGTTACTGAGAGTTAGTTGGACCCATTCTCAGTGCCTGGTCTGAGTTGTTTACTGAGAGTTAGTTGGACCCATTCTGAGCGCCTGGTCTGAGTTGGTTACCGATAGGACCCATTTTTAGTGCCTAGTCTGAGTTGGTTACTGATAGGACCCATTCTGAGTGCCTGGTCTGAGTTGGTTACTGATAGGACCCATTCTGAGTGCCTGGTCTGAGTTGGTTACTGAGATTTAGTAGGACCCATTCTGAGTGCCTGGTCTGAGTTGGTTACTGAGATCTAGTAGAACCCATTCTGAGTGCTTGGTCTGAGTTGGTTACTGAGATCTAGTAGGACCCATTCTGAGTGATTGGTCTGAGTTGGTTACTGAGATCTAGTAGGACCCATTCTGAGTGCCTGGTCTGAGTTGGTTACTGATAGGACCCATTCTGAGTGCCTGGTCTGAGTTGGTTACTGAGATCTAGTAGGACCCATTCTGAGTGCCTGGTCTGAGTTGGTTACTCAGATCTAGTAGGACCCATTCTGAGTGCCTGGTCTGAGTTGGTTACTGAGATCTAGTAGGACCCATTCTGAGTGCTTGGTCTGAGTTGGTTACTGAGAGTTAGTTGGACCCATTCTGAGCGCCTGGTCTGAGTTGGTTACTGATAGGACCCATTTTTAGTGCCTGGTCTGAGTTGGTTACTGATAGGACCCATTCTGAGTGCCTGGTCTGAGTTGGTTACAGATAGGACCCATTCTGAGTGCCTGGTCTGAGTTGGTTACTGAGAGTTAGTAGGACCCATTCTGAGTGCCTGGTCTGAGTTGGTTACTGATAGGACCCATTCTGAGTGCCTGGTCTGAGTTGGTTACTGAGAGTTAGTTGGACCCATTCTGACAGCCTGGTCTGAGTTGGTTACTGAGAGTTATTTGGACCCATTCTGAGTGACTGGTCTGAGTTGGCTACTGAGATCTAGTAGGACCCATTCTTAGTGCCTGGACTGAGTTGGTTACTGATAGGACCCATTCTGACAGCCTGGTCTGAGTTGGTTACTGAGAGTTAGTAGGACCCATTCTGAGTGCCTGGTCTGAGTTGGTTACTAAGAGTTAGTAGGACCCATTCTGAGTGCCTGGTCTGAGTTGGTTACTGAGAGTTAGTTGGACCCATTCTAAGTGCCTGGTCTGAGTTGGTTACTGAGAGGTAGTTGGACCCATCCTGAGTGCCTGGCCTGAGTTGGTTACTGATAGGACCCATTCTGAGCGCCTGGTCTGAGTTGGTTACTGATAGGACCCATTCTGAGTGCCTGGTCTGAGTTGGTTACTGAGAGTTAGTTGGACCCATTCTGACAGCCTGGTCTGAGTTGGTTACTGATAGGACCCATTCTGACAGCCTGGTCTGAGTTGGTTACTGATAGGACCCATTCTGGGTGCCTGGTCTGAGTTGGTTAATGATAGGACCCATTCTGAGTGCCTGGTCTAAGTTGGTTACTGACAGGACCCATTCTGAGTGCCTGGTCTGAGTTGGTTACTGATAGGACCCATTCTGAGTGCCTGGTCTGAGTTGGTTACTGAGAGTTAGTGGGACACATTCTGACAGCCTGGTCTGAGTTAGTTACTGAGAGTTATTTGGATCCATCCTGAGTGCCTGGTCTGAGTTGGTTACTGATAGGACCCATTCAGAGTACCTGGTCTAAGTTGGTTACTGACAGGACCCATTCTGAGTGCCTGGTCTGAGTTGGTTACTGATAGGACCCATTCTGAGTGCCTGGTCTGAGTTGGTTACTGAGAGTTAGTTGGACCCATTCTGACAGCCTGGTCTGAGTTGGTTACTGAGAGTTAGTTGGACCCATTCTGAGTGCCTGGTCTGAGTTGTTTACTGAGAGTTAGTTGGACCCATTCTGACAGCCTGGTCTGAGTTGGTTACTGAGAGTTAGTTGGACCCATTCTCAGTGCCTGGTCTGAGTTGGTTACTGAGATTTAGTTGGACCCATTCTGAGCGCCTGGTCTGAGTTGGTTACCGATAGGACCCATTTTTACTGCCTAGTCTGAGTTGGTTACTGATAGGACCCATTCTGAATGCCTGTTCTGAGTTGGTTACTGATAGGACCCATTCTGAGTGCCTGGTCTGAGTTGGTTACTGAGATCTAGTAGGACCCATTCTGAGTGCTTGGTCTGAGTTGGTTACTGAGATCTAGTGGGACCCATTCCGAGTGCCTGGTCTGAGTTGGTTACTGAGATCTAGTAGGACCCATTCTGAGTGCCTGGTCTGAGTTGGTTACTGAGATCTAGTAGGACCCATTCTGAGTGCCTGGTCTGAGTTGGTTACTGAGATCTAGTAGGACCCATTCTGAGTGCCTGGTCTGAGTTGGTTACTGAGAGTTAGTAGGACCCATTCTGAGTGCTTGGTCTGAGTTGGTTACTGAGAGTTAGTTGGACCCATTCTGAGTGCCTGGTCTGTGTTGGTTACTGATAGGACCCATTCTGAGTGCCTGGTCTGAGTTGGTTACTGATAGGACCCATTCTGAGTGCCTGGTCTGAGTTGGTTACTGAGAGTTAGTTGGACACATTCTGACAGCCTGGTCTGAGTTAGTTACTGAGAGTTAGTTGGACCCATTCTGAGTGCCTGGTCTGAGTTGGTTACTGATAGGACCCATTCTGAGTACCTGGTCTAAGTTGGTTACTGACAGGACCCATTCTGAGTGCCTGGTCTGAGTTGGTTACTGATAGGACCCATTCTGAGTGCCTGGTCTGAGTTGGTTACTGAGAGTTAGTTGGACCCATTCTGACAGCCTGGTCTGAGTTGGTTACTGAGAGTTAGTTGGACCCATTCTGAGTGCCTGGTCTGAGTTGTTTACTGAGAGTTAGTTGGACCCATTCTGACAGCCTGGTCTGAGTTGGTTACTGAGAGTTAGTTGGACCCATTCTCAGTGCCTGGTCTGAGTTGTTTACTGAGAGTAAGTTGGACCCATTCTGAGTGCCTGGTCTGAGTTGGTTACCGATAGGACCCATTTTTAGTGCCTGGTCTGAGTTGGTTACTGATAGGACCCATTCTGAGTGCCTGGTCTGAGTTGGTTACAGATAGGACCCATTCTGAGTGCCTGGTCTGAGTTGGTTACTGAGGGTTAGTTGGACCCATTCTGAATGCCTGGTCTGAGTTGGTTACTGATAGGACCCATTCTGAGTGCCTGGTCTGAGTTGGTTACTGAGGGTTAGTTGGACCCATTCTGACAGCCTGGTCTGAATTGGTTACTGAGAGTTATTTGGACCCATTCTAAGTGACTGGTCTGAGTTGGTTACTGAGAGTTAGTAGGACCCATTCTGAATGCCTGGTCTGAGTTGGTTACTGATAGGACCCATTCTGAGTGCCTGGTCTGAGTTGGTTACTGAGGGTTAGTTGGACCCATTCTGACAGCCTGGTCTGAATTGGTTACTGAGAGTTATTTGGACCCATTCTAAGTGACTGGTCTGAGTTGGTTACTGAGATCTAGTAGGACCCATTCTTAGTGCCTGGACTGAGTTGGTTACTGATAGGACCCATTCTGACAGCCTGGTCTGAGTTGGTTACTTAGAGTTAGTAGGACCCATTCTGAGTGCCTGGTCTGAGTTGGTTACTTAGAGTTAGTAGGACCCATTCTGAGTGCCTGGTCTGAGTTGGTTACTAAGAGTTAGTAGGACCCATTCTGAGTGCCTGGTCTGAGTTGGTTACTGAGAGTTAGTTGGACCCATTCTAAGTGCCTGGTCTGAGTTGGTTACTGAGAGGTAGTTGGACCCATCCTGAGTGCCTGGCCTGAGTTGGTTACTGATAGGACCCATTCTGAGCGCCTGGTCTGAGTTGGTTACTGATAGGACCCATTCTGAGTGCCTGGTCTGAGTTGGTTACTGAGAGTTAGTTGGACCCATTCTGACAGCCTGGTCTGAGTTGGTTACTGATAGGACCCATTCTGACAGCCTGGTCTGAGTTGGTTACTGATAGGACACATTCTGAGTGCCTGATCTGAGTTCGTTACTGATAGGACCCGTTCTGAGTGCCTGGTCTGAGTTAGTTACTGAGAGTTAGTTGGACCCATTCTGAGTGCCTGGTCTGAGTTGGTTACTGAGAGTTAGTTGGACCCATTCTGAGTGCCTGGTCTGAGTTGATTACTGAGAGTTAGTTGGACCCATTCTGAGTGCCTGGTCTGAGTAGGTCACTGAGAGTTAGTTGGACCCAGTCTGACAGCCTGGTCTGAGTTGGTTACTGAGAGTTAGTTGGACCCATTCTGAGTGCCTGGTCTGAGTTGGTTACTGATACGACCCATTCTGAGTGCCTGGTCTGAGTTGGTTACTGATAGGACCCATTCTGAGTGCCTGGTCTGAGTTGGTTACTGAGAGTTAGTTGGACCCATTCTCAGTGCCTGGTCTGAGTTGGTTACTGATACGACCCATTCTGAGTGCCTGGTCTGAGTTGGTTACTGAGAGTTAGTTGGACCCATTCTGACAGCCTGGTCTGAGTTGGTTACTGATAGGACCCATTCTGAGTGCCTGGTCTGAGTTGGTTAATGAGAGTTATTTGGACCCATTCTCAGTGCCTGCTCTGAGTTGGTAACTGAGAGTTAGTTGGGCCCATTCTGACAGCCTGGTCTGAGTTGGTTACTGAGAGTTAGTTGGACCCATTCTCAGTGCCTGGTCTGAGTTGGTTACTGAGAGTTAGTTGGACCCATTCTGAGTGCCTGGTCTGAGTTGTTACTGAGAGTTAGTTGGACCCATTCTCAGTGCCTGGTCTGAGTTGGTTACTGAAAGTTAGTTGGACCAATTCTGACAGCCTGGTATGAGTTGGTTACTGATAGGACCCATTCTGAGTGCCTGGTCTGAGTTGGTTACTGAGAGTTAGTTGGACCCATTCTGACAGCCTGGTCTGAGTTGGTTACTGATAGGACCCATTCTGAGTGCCTGGTCTGAGTTGGTTACTGATAGGACCCATTCTGAGTGCCTGGTCTGAGTTGGTTACTGAGAGTTAGTTGTACCCATTCTGAGTGCCTGGTCTGTGTTGGTTACTGAGAGTGAGTTGGACCCATTCTGAGTGCCTGGTCTGAGTTGTTTACTGAGAGTTAGTTGGACCCATTCTGACAGCCTGGTCTGAGTTGGTTACTGAGAGTTAGTTGGACCCATTCTCAGTGCCTGGTCTGAGTTGTTTACTGAGAGTTAGTTGGACCCATTCTGAGCGCCTGGTCTAAGTTGGTTACCCATAGGACCCATTTTTAGTGCCTGGTCTGAGTTGGTTACTAATAGGACCCATTCTGAGTGCCTGGTCTGAGTTGGTTACTGATAGGACCCATTCTGAGTGCCTGGTCTGAGTTTGTTACTGAGAGTTAGTAGGACCCATTCTGAGTGCCTGGTCTGAGTTGGTTACTGATAGGACCCATTCTGAGTGCCTGGTCTGAGTTGGTTACTGAGATTTAGTTGGACCCATTATGACAGCCTGGTCTGAGTTGGTTACTGATAGGACCCATTCTGAGTGCCTGGTCTGAGTTGGTTAATGAGAGTTATTTGGACCCATTCTGAGTGCCTGGTCTGAGTTGGTTACTGATACGACCCATTCTGAGTGCCTGGTCTGAGTTGGTTACTGAGAGTTAGTTGGACCCATTCTGAGTGCCTGGTCTGAGTTGTTTACTGAGAGTTAGTTGGACCCATTCTCACAGCCTGGTCTGAGTTGGTTACTGAGAGTTAGTTGGACCCATTCTCAGTGCCTGGTCTGAGTTGTTTACTGAGAGTTAGTTGGACCCATTCTGAGCGCCTGGTCTGAGTTGGTTACCGAGAGTTAGTTGGACCCATTCTGAGTGCCTGGTCTGAGTTGGTTACTGATAGGACCCATTCTGAGTGCCTGGTCTGAGTTGGTTACTGATAGGACCCATTCTGAGTGCCTGGTCTGAGTTGGTTACTGAGAGTTAGTAGGACCCATTCTGAGTGCCTGGTCTGAGTTGGTTACTGATAGGACCCATTCTGAGTGCCTGGTCTGAGTTGGTTACTGAGAGTTAGTTGGACCCATTCTGAGTGACTGGTCTGAGTTGGTTACTGATAGGACCCATTCTGAGTGCCTGGTCTGAGTTGTTTACTGAGAGTTAGTTGGACCCATCCTGAGTGCCTGGCCTGAGTTGGTTACTGAGAGTTAGTTGGACCCATTCTGAGTGACTGGTCTGAGTTGGTTACTGAGATCTAGTAGGACCCATTCTTAGTGCCTGGACTGAGTTGGTTACTGATAGGACCCTTCTGACAGCCTGGTCTGAGTTGGTTACTGAGAGTTAGTTGGACACATTCTGAGTGCCTGGTCTGAGTTGGTTACTGAGAGGTATTTGGACCCATCCTGAGTGCCTGGCCTGAGTTGGTTACTGATAGGACCCATTCTGAGCGCCTGGTCTGAGTTGGTTACTGATAGGACCCATTCTGAGTGCCTGGTCTGAGTTGGTTACTGAGAGTTAGTTGGACCCATTCTGACAGCCTGGTTTGAGTTGGTTACTGATAGGACCCATTCTGAGTGCCTGGTCTGAGTTGGTTACTGATAGGACCCATTCTGACAGCTTGGTCTGAGTTGGTTACTGAGAGTTAGTAGGACCCATTCTGAGTGCCTGGTCTGAGTTGGTTACTAAGAGTTAGTAGGACCCATTCTGAGTGCCTGGTCTGAGTTCGTTACTGATAGGACCCATTCTGACAACTTGGTCTGAGTTGGTTACTGAGAGTTAGTAGGACCCATTCTTAGTGCCTGGTCTGAGTTGGTGACTGAGAGTTAGTTGGACCCATTCTCAGTGCCTGGTCTGAGTTGTTTACTGAGAGTTAGTTGGACCCATTCTGAGCGCCTGGTCTGAGTTGGTTACCCATAGGACCCATTTTTAGTGCCTGGTCTGAGTTGGTTACTAATAGGACCCATTCTGAGTGCCTGGTCTGAGTTGGTTACTGATAGGACCCATTCTGAGTGCCTGGTCTGAGTTGGTTACTGAGAGTTAGTAGGTCCCATTCTGAGTGCCTGGTCTGAGTTGGTTACTGATAGGACCCATTCTGAGTGCCTGGTCTGAGTTGGTTACTGAGAGTTAATTGGACCCATTCTGAGTGACTGGTCTGAGTTGGTTACTGATAGGACCCATTCTGAGTGCCTGGTCTGAGTTGGTTACTGAGAGTTAGTAGGTCCCATTCTGAGTGCCTGGTCTGAGTTGGTTACTGATAGGACCCATTCTGAGTGCCTGGCCTGAGTTGGTTACTGAGAGTTAGTTGGACCCATTCTGAGTGCCTGGTCTGAGTTGGTTACTGAGAGGTAGTTGGACCCATCCTGAGTGCCTGGCCTGAGTTGGTTACTGATAGGACCCATACTGAGTGCCTGGTCTGAGTTGGTTACTGATAGGACCCATTCTGAGTGCCTGGTCTAAGTTTGTTACTGATAGGACCCATTCTGACAGCCTGGTCTGAGTTGGTTACTGCGAGTTAGTAGGACCCATTCTGAGTGCCTGGTCTGAGTTGGTTACTAAGAGTTAGTAGCACCCATTCTTAGTGCCTGGACTGAGTTGGTTACTGATAGGACCCATTCTGAGTGCCTGGTCTAAGTTGGTTACTGATAGGACCCATTCTGACAGCCTGGTCTGAGTTGGTTACTGCGAGTTAGTAGGACCCATTCTGAGTGCCTGGTCTGAGTTGGTTACTAAGAGTTAGTAGCACCCATTCTTAGTGCCTGGACTGAGTTGGTTACTGATAGGACCCATTCTGACAGCCTGGTCTGAGTTGGTTACTGAGAGTTAGTTGGACCCATTCTGAGTGACTGGTCTGAGTTGGTTACTAATAGGACCCATTCTGAGTACCTGGTCTAAGTTGGTTACTGACAGGACCCATTCTGAGTGCCTGGTCTGAGTTGGTTACTGATAGGACCCATTCTGAGTGCCTGGTCTGAGTTGGTTACTGAGAGTTAGTTGGACCCATTCTGAGTGACTGGTCTGAGTTGGTTACTGAGAGTTAGTTGGACCCATTCTGACAGCCTGGTCTGAGTTGGTTACTGAGAGTTATTTGGACCCATTCTGAGTGACTGGTCTGAGTTGGTTACTGAGATCTAGTAAGACCCATTCTTAGTGCCTGGACTGAGTTGGATACTGATAGGACCCATTCTGACAGCCTGGTCTGAGTTGGTTACTGAGAGTTAGTAGGACCCATTCTGAGTGCCTGGTCTGAGTTGGTTACTGAGAGTTACAGTGCCTTGCGAAAGTATTCGGCCCCCTTGAACTTTGCGAACTTTTGCCACATTTCAGGCTTCAAACATAAAGATGGAAAACTGTATTTTTTTGTGAAGAATCAACAACAAGTGGGACACAATCATGAAGTGGAACGACATTTATTGGATATTTCAAACTTTTTTAACAAATCAAAAACTGAAAAATTGGGCGTGCAAAATTATTCAGCCCCTTTACTTTCAGTGCAGAAAACTCTTTCCAGAGGTTCAGTGAGGATCTCTGAATGATCCAATGTTGACCTAAATGACTAATGATGATAAATACAATACACCTGTGTGTAATCAAGTCTCCGTATAAATGCACCTGCACTGTGATAGTCTCAGAGGTCCGTTAAAAGCGCAGAGAGCATCATGAAGAACAAGGAACACACCAGGCAGGTCCGAGATACTGTTGTGAAGAAGTTTAAAGCTGGATTTGGATACAAAAAGATTTCCCAAGCTTTAAACATCCCAAGGAGCACTGTGCAAGCGATAACATTGAAATGGAAGGAGTATCAGACCACTGCAAATCTACCAAGACCTGGCCGTCCCTCTAAACTTTCAGCTCATACAAGGAGAAGACTGATCAGAGATGCAGCCAAGAGGCCCATGATCACTCTGGATGAACTGCAGAGATCTACAGCTGAGGTGGGAGACTCTGTCCATAGGACAACAATCAGTCGTATATTGCACAAATCTGGCCTTTATGGAAGAGTGGCAAGAAGAAAGCCATTTCTTAAAGATATCCATAAAAAGTGTTGTTTAAAGTTTGCCACAAGCCACCTGGGAGACACACCAAACATGTGGAAGAAGGTGCTCTGGTCAGATGAAACCAAAATTGAACTTTTTGGCAACAATGCAAAACGTTATGTTTGGCGTAAAAGCAACACAGCTGAACACACCATCCCCACTGTCAAACATGGTGGTGGCAGCATCATGGTTTGGGCCTGCTTTTCTTCAGCAGGGACAGCGAAGATGGTTAAAATTGATTGGAAGATGGATGGAGCCAAATACAGGACCATTCTGGAAGAGAACCTGATGGAGTCTGCAAAAGACCTGAGACTGGGACGGAGATGTGTCTTCCAACAAGACAATGATCCAAAACATAAAGCAAAATCTACAATGGAATGGTTCAAAAATAAACATATCCAGGTGTTAGAATGGCCAAGTCAAAGTCCAGACCTGAATCCAATCGAGAATCTGTGGAAAGAACTGAAAAATGCTGTTCACAAATGCTCTCCATCCAACCTCACTGAGCTCGAGCTGTTTTGCAAGGAGGAATGGGAAAAAATGTCAGTCTCTCGATGTGCAAAACTGATAGAGACATACCCCAAGCGACTTACAGCTGTAATCACAGCAAAAGGTGGCGCTACAAAGTATTAACTTAAGGGGGCTGAATAATTTTGCACGCCCAATTTTTCAGTTTTTGATTTGTTAAAAAAGTTTGAAATATCCAATAAATGTCGTTCCACTTCATGATTGTGTCCCACTTGTTGTTGATTCTTCACAAAAATAATACAGTTTTATATCTTTATGTTTGAAGCCTGAAATGTGGCAAAAGGTCGCAAAGTTCAAGGGGTCCAAATACTTTCGCAAGGCACTGTAGTTGGACCCATTCTGAGTGCCTGGTCTGAGTTGGTTACTGAGAGGTAGTTGGACCCATCCTGAGTGCCTGGCCTGAGTTGGTTACTGATAGGACCCATTCTGAGCGCCTGGTCTGAGTTGGTTACTGATAGGACCCATTCTGAGTGCCTGGTCTGAGTTGGTTACTGAGAGTTAGTTGGACCCATTCTGACAGCCTGGTCTGAGTTGGTTACTGATAGGACCCATTCTGAGTGCCTGGTCTGAGTTGGTTACTGATAGGACCCATTCTGACACCCTGGTCTGAGTTAGTTACTGAGAGTTAGTAGGACCCATTCTGAGTGCCTGGTCTGAGTTGGTTACTAAGAGTTAGTAGGACCCATTCTGAGTGCCTGGTCTGAGTTGGTTACTGAGAGTTAGTTGGACCCATTCTGAGTGCCTGGTCTGAGTTGGTCACTGAGAGTTAGTTGGACCCAGTCTGACAGCCTGGTCTGAGTTGGTTACTGAGAGTTAGTTGGACCCATTCTGAGTGCCTGGTCTGAGTTGGTTACTGATACGACCCATTCTGAGTGCCTGGTCTGAGTTGGTTTCTGAGAGTTAGTAGGACCCATTCTGAGCGCCTGGTCTGAGTTGGGTACTGACAGGACCCATTCTGAGTGCCTGGTCTGAGTTGGTTACTGAGAGTTAGTTGGACCCATTCTGACAGCCTGGTCTGAGTTGGTTACTGAGAGTTAGTTGGACCCATTCTCAGTGCCTGGTCTGAGTTGGTTACCCATAGGACCAATTTTTAGTGCCTGGTCTGAGTTGGTTACTAATAGGACCCATTCTGAGTGCCTGGTCTGAGTTGGTTACTGAGAGATAGTAGGACCCATTCTGAGTGCCTGGTCTGAGTTGGTTACTGATAGGACCCATTCTGAGTGCCTGGTCTGAGTTGGTTACTGAGATTTAGTTGGACCCATTATGACAGCCTGGTCTGAGTTGGTTCCTGATAGGACCCATTCTGAGTGCCTGGTCTGAGTTGGTTACTGAGAGTTAGTTGGACCCATTCTGACAGCCTGGTCTGAGTTGGTTACTGATAGGACCCATTCTGAGTGCCTGGTCTGAGTTGGTTACTGATAGGACCCATTCTGAGTGCCTGGTCTGAGTTGGTTACTGATAGGACCCATTCTGACAGCCTGGTCTGAGTTGGTTACTGAGAGTTAGTAGTACCCATTCTGAGCGCCTGGTCTGAGTTGATTACCCATAGGACCCATTTTTAGTGCCTGGTCTGAGTTGGTTACTGATAGGACCCATTCTGACAGCCTGGTCTGAGTTGTTTACTGAGAGTTAGTTGGACCCATTCTGAGTGCCTGGTCTGAGTTGGTTACTGATAGGACCCATTCTGAGTGCCTGGTCTGAGTTGGTTACAGAGAGTTAGTTGGACCCATTCTGAGTGACTGGTCTGAGTTGGTTACTGATAGGACCCATTCTGAGTGCCTGGTCTGAGTTGTTTACTGAGAGTTAGTTGGACCCATCCTGAGTGCCTGGTCTGAGTTGGTTACTGAGAGTTAGTTGGACCCATTCTGAGTGACTGGTCTGAGTTGGTTACTGATAGGACCCATTCTGAGTGCCTGGTCTGAGTTGGTTACTGAGAGTTAGTTGGACCCATTCTGACAGCCTGGTCTGAGTTGGTTACTGATAGGACCCATTCTGAGTGCCTGGTCTGAGTTGGTTACTGATAGGACCCATTCTGAGTGCCTGGTCTGAGTTGGTTACTGATAGGACCCATTCTGACAGCCTGGTCTGAGTTGGTTACTGAGAGTTAGTAGTACCCATTCTGAGTGCCTGGTCTGAGTTGGTTACTAAGAGTTAGTAGGACCCATTCTGAGTGCCTGGTCTGAGTTGTTTACTGAGAGTTAGTTGGACCCATTCTGAGTGCCTGGTCTGAGTTGGTTACTGATTGGACCCATTCTGAGTGCCTGGTCTGAGTTGGTTACTGAGAGTTAGTTGTACCCATTCTGAGTGCCTGGTCTGTGTTGGTTACTGAGAGTGAGTTGGACCCATTCTGAGTGCCTGGTCTGAGTTGTTTACTGAGAGTTAGTTGGACCCATTCTGACAGCCTGGTCTGAGTTGGTTACTGAGAGTTAGTTGGACCCATTCTCAGTGCCTGGTCTGAGTTGTTTACTGAGAGTTAGTTGGACCCATTCTGAGCGCCTGGTCTGAGTTGGTTACTGATAGGACCCATTCTGAGTGCCTGGTCTGAGTTGGTTACTGATAGGACCCATTCTGAGTGCCTGGTCTGAGTTGGTTACTGAGAGTTAGTAGGACCCATTCTGAGTGCCTGGTCTGAGTTGGTTACTGATAGGACCCATTCTGAGTGCCTGGTCTGAGTTGGTTACTGAGATTTAGTTGGACCCATTATGACAGCCTGGTCTGAGTTGGTTACTGATAGGACCCATTCTGAGTGCCTGGTCTGAGTTGGTTACTGAGAGTTAATTGGACCCATTCTGACAGCCTGGTCTGAGTTGGTTACTGATAGGACCCATTCTGACAGCCTGGTCTGAGTTGGTTACTGATAGGACCCATTCTGAGTGCCTGGTCTGAGTTGGTTACTGATAGGACCCATTCTGACAGCCTGGTCTGAGTTAGTTACTGAGAGTTAGTAGGACCCATTCTGAGTGCCTGGTCTGAGTTGGTTACTAAGAGTTAGTAGGATCCATTCTGAGTGCCTGGTCTGAGTTGGTTACTGAGAGTTAGTTGGACCCATTCTGAGTGCCTGGTCTGAGTTGGTCACTGAGAGTTAGTTGGACCCAGTCTGACAGCCTGGTCTGAGTTGGTTACTGAGAGTTAGTTGGACCCATTCTGAGTGCCTGGTCTGAGTTGGTTACTGATACGACCCATTCTGAGTGCCTGGTCTGAGTTGGTTACTGAGAGTTAGTAGGACCCATTCTGAGCGCCTGGTCTGAGTTGGGTACTGACAGGACCCATTCTGAGTGCCTGGTCTGAGTTGGTTACTGAGAGTTAGTTGGACCCATTCTGACAGCCTGGTCTGAGTTGGTTACTGAGAGTTAGTTGGACCCATTCTCAGTGCCTGGTCTGAGTTGGTTACCCATAGGACCAATTTTTAGTGCCTGGTCTGAGTTGGTTACTAATAGGACCCATTCTGAGTGCCTGGTCTGAGTTGGTTACTGATAGGACCCATTCTGAGTGCCTGGTCTGAGTTGGTTACTGATAGGACCCATTCTGAGTGCCTGGTCTGAGTTGGTTACTGATAGGACCCATTCTGACAGCCTGGTCTGAGTTGGTTACTGAGAGTTATTAGGACCCATATTTAGTGCCTGGACTGAGTTGGTTACTGATAGGACTCATTCTGACAGCCTGGTCTGAGTTGGTTACTGAGAGTTAGTTGGACCCATTCTGAGTGACTGGTCTGAGTTGGTTACTAATAGGACCCATTCTGAGTACCTGGTCTAAGTTGGTTACTGATAGGACCCATTCTGACAGCCTGGTCTGAGTTGGTTACTGTGAGTTAGTAGGACCCATTCTGAGTGCCTGGTCTGAGTTTGTTACTAAGAGTTAGTAGCACCCATTCTTAGTGCCTGGACTGAGTTGGTTACTGATAGGACCCATTCTGACAGCCTGGTCTGAGTTGGTTACTGAGATTTAGTTGGACCCATTCTGAGTGACTGGTCTGAGTTGGTTACTAATAGGACCCATTCTGAGTACCTGGTCTAAGTTGGTTACTGACCCGACCCATTCTGAGTGCCTGGTCTGAGTTGGTTACTGATAGGACACATTCTGAGTGCCTGGTCTGAGTTGGTTACTGAGAGTTAGTTGGACCCATTCTGAGTGACTGGTCTGAGTTGGTTACTGAGAGTTAGTTGGACCCATTCTGACAGCCTGGTCTGAGTTGGTTACTGAGAGTTATTTGGACCCATTCTGAGTGACTGGTCTGAGTTGGTTACTGAGATCTAGTAAGACCCATTCTTAGTGCCTGGACTGAGTTGGTTACTGATAGGACCCATTCTGAGAGCCTGGTCTGAGTTGGTTACTGAGAGTTAGTAGGACCCATTCTGAGTGCCTGGTCTGAGTTGGTTACTGAGAGTTAGTTGGACCCATTCTGAGTGCCTGGTCTGAGTTGGTTACTGAGAGGTAGTTGGACCCATCCTGAGTGCCTGGCCTGAGTTGGTTACTGATAGGACCCATTCTGAGCGCCTGGTCTGAGTTGGTTACTGATAGGACCCATTCTGAGTGCCTGGTCTGAGTTGGTTACTGAGAGTTAGTTGGACCCATTCTGACAGCCTGGTCTGAGTTGGTTACTGATAGGACCCATTCTGACAGCCTGTTCTGAGTTGGTTACTGATAGGACCCATTCTGAGTGCCTGGTCTGAGTTGGTTACTGATAGGACCCATTCTGACAGCCTGGTCTGAGTTGGTTACTGAGAGTTAGTAGGACCCATTCTGAGTGCCTGGTCTGAGTTGGTGACTAAGAGTTAGTAGGACCCATTCTGAGTGCCTGGTCTGAGTTGGTTACTGAGAGTTAGTTGGACCCATTCTGAGTGCCTGGTCTGAGTTGGTCACTGAGAGTTAATTGGACCCAGTCTGACAGCCTGGTCTGAGTTGGTTACTGAGAGTTAGTTGGACCCATTCTGAGTGCCTGGTCTGAGTTGGTTACTGATACGACCCATTCTGAGTGCCTGGTCTGAGTTGGTTACTGAGAGTTAGTAGGACCCATTCTGAGCGCCTGGTCTGAGTTGGGTACTGACAGGACCCATTCTGAGTGCCTGGTCTGAGTTGGTTACTGAGAGTTAGTTGGACCCATTCTGACAGCCTGGTCTGAGTTGGTTACTGAGAGTTAGTTGGACCCATTCTCAGTGCCTGGTCTGAGTTGGTTACCCATAGGACCAATTTTTAGTCCCTGGTCTGAGTTGGTTACTAATAGGACCCATTCTGAGTGCCTGGTCTGAGTTGGTTACTGAGAGTTAGTAGGACCCATTCTGAGTGCCTGGTCTGAGTTGGTTACTGATAGGACCCATTCTGAGTGCCTGGTCTGAGTTGGTTACTGAGATTTAGTTGGACCCATTATGACAGCCTGGTCTGAGTTGGTTCCTGATAGGACCCATTCTGAGTGCCTGGTCTGAGTTGGTTAATGAGAGTTATTTGGACCCATTCTGAGTGCCTGGTCTGAGTTGGTTACTGATACGACACATTCTGAGTGCCTGGTCTGAGTTGGTTACTGAGAGTTAGTTGGACCCATTCTGACAGCCTGGTCTGAGTTGGTTACTGAGAGTTAGTTGGACCGATTCTCAGTGCCTGGTCTGAGTTGTTTACTGAGAGTTAGTTGGACCCATTCTGAGCGCCTGGTCTGAGTTGGTTACCCATAGGACCCATTTTTAGTGCCTGGTCTGAGTTGGTTACTGATAGGACCCATTCTGACAGCCTGGTCTGAGTTGTTTACTGAGAGTTAGTTGGACCCATTCTGAGTGCCTGGTCTGAGTTGGTTACTGATAGGACCCATTCTGAGTGCCTGGTCTGAGTTGGTTACAGAGAGTTAGTTGGACCCATTCTGAGTGACTGGTCTGAGTTGGTTACTGATAGGACCCATTCTGAGTGCCTGGTCTGAGTTGTTTACTGAGAGTTAGTTGGACCCATCCTGAGTGCCTGGTCTGAGTTGGTTACTGAGAGTTAGTTGGACCCATTCTGAGTGACTGGTCTGAGTTGGTTACTGATAGGACCCATTCTGAGTGCCTGGTCTGAGTTGGTTACTGAGAGTTAGTTGGACCCATTCTGACAGCCTGGTCTGAGTTGGTTACTGATAGGACCCATTCTGAGTGCCTGGTCTGAGTTGGTTACTGATAGGACCCATTCTGAGTGCCTGGTCTGAGTTGGTTACTGATAGGACCCATTCTGACAGCCTGGTCTGAGTTGGTTACTGAGAGTTAGTAGTACCCATTCTGAGTGCCTGGTCTGAGTTGGTTACTAAGAGTTAGTAGGACCCATTCTGAGTGCCTGGTCTGAGTTGTTTACTGAGAGTTAGTTGGACCCATTCTGAGTGCCTGGTCTGAGTTGGTTACTGATTGGACCCATTCTGAGTGCCTGGTCTGAGTTGGTTACTGAGAGTTAGTTGTACCCATTCTGAGTGCCTGGTCTGTGTTGATTACTGAGAGTGAGTTGGACCCATTCTGAGTGCCTGGTCTGAGTTGTTTACTGAGAGTTAGTTGGACCCATTCTGACAGCCTGGTCTGAGTTGGTTACTGAGAGTTAGTTGGACCCATTCTCAGTGCCTGGTCTGAGTTGTTTACTGAGAGTTAGTTGGACCCATTCTGAGCGCCTGGTCTGAGTTGGTTACTGATAGGACCCATTCTGAGTGCCTGGTCTGAGTTGGTTACTGATAGGACCCATTCTGAGTGCCTGGTCTGAGTTGGTTACTGAGAGTTAGCAGGACCCATTCTGAGTGCCTGGTCTGAGGTGGTTACTGATAGGACCCATTCTGAGTGCCTGGTCTGAGTTGGTTACTGAGATTTAGTTGGACCCATTATGACAGCCTGGTCTGAGTTGGTTACTGATAGGACCCATTCTGAGTGCCTGGTCTGAGTTGGTTACTGATACGACCCATTCTGAGTGCCTGATCTGAGTTGGTTACTGAGAGTTAGTTGGACCCATTCTGAGTGACTGGTCTGAGTTGGTTACTGATAGGACCCATTCTGAGTGCCTGGTCTGAGTTGTTTACTGAGAGTTAGTTGGACCCATCCTGAGTGCCTGGCCTGAGTTGGTTACTGAGAGTTAGTTGGACCCATTCTGAGTGACTGGTCTTAGTTGGTTACTGAGATCTAATAGGACCCATTCTTAGTGCCTGGACTGAGTTGGTTACTGAGAGTTAGTTGGACCCATTCTGAGTGCCTGGTCTGAGTTGTTTACTGAGAGTTAGTTGGACCCATTCTGAGCACCTGGTCTGAGTTGGTTACCCATAGGACCCATTTTTAGTGCCTGGTCTGAGTTGGTTACTAATAGGACCCATTCTGAGTGCCTGGTCTGAGTTGGTTACTGATAGGACCCATTCTGAGTGCCTGGTCTGAGTTGGTTACTGAGAGTTAGTAGGACCCATTCTGAGTGCCTGGTCTGAGTTGGTTACTGATAGGACCCATTCTGAGTGCCTGGTCTGAGTTGGTTACTGAGAGTTAGTTGGACCCATTCTGAGTGACTGGTCTGAGTTGGTTACTGATAGGACCCATTCTGAGTGCCTGGTCTGAGTTGTTTACTGAGAGTTAGTTGGACCCATCCTGAGTGCCTGGCCTGAGTTGGTTACTGAGAGTTAGTTGGACCCATTCTGAGTGACTGGTCTTAGTTGGTTACTGAGATCTAATAGGACCCATTCTTAGTGCCTGGACTGAGTTGGTTACTGATAGGACCCATTCTGACAGCCTGGTCTGAGTTGGTTACTGAGAGTTAGTTGGACCCATTCTGAGTGCCTGGTCTGAGTTGGTTACTGAGAGGTAGTTGGACCCATCCTGAGTGCCTGGCCTGAGTTGGTTACTGATAGGACCCATTCTGAGCGCCTGGTCTGAGTTGGTTACTGATAGGACCCATTCTGAGTGCCTGGTCTGAGTTGGTTACTGAGAGTTAGTTGGACCCATTCTGACAGCCTGGTCTGAGTTGGTTACTGATAGGACCCATTCTGAGTGCCTGGTCTGAGTTGGTTACTGATAGGACCCATTCTGAGTGCCTGGTCTGAGTTGGTTACTGATAGGACCCATTCTGAGTGCCTGGTCTGAGTTGGTTACTGAGAGTTAGTTGGACCCATTCTGAGTGACTGGTCTGAGTTGGTTACTGATAGGACCCATTCTGAGTGCCTGGTCTGAGTTGTTTACTGAGAGTTAGTTGGACCCATTCTTAGTGCCTGGACTGAGTTGGTTACTGATAGGACCCATTCTGACAGCCTGGTCTGAGTTGGTTACTGAGAGTTAGTTGGACCCATTCTGAGTGCCTGGTCTGAGTTGGTTACTGAGAGGTAGTTGGACCCATCCTGAGTGCCTGGCCTGAGTTGGTTACTGATAGGACCCATTCTGAGCGCCTGGTCTGAGTTGGTTACTGATAGGACCCATTCTGAGTGCCTGGTCTGAGTTGGTTACTGAGAGTTAGTTGGACCCATTCTGACAGCCTGGTCTGAGTTGGTTACTGATAGGACCCATTCTGAGTGCCTGGTCTGAGTTGGTTACTGATAGGACCCATTCTGAGTGCCTGGTCTGAGTTGGTAACTGATAGGACCCATTCTGACAGCCTGGTCTGAGTTGGTTACTGAGAGTTAGTAGGACCCATTCTTAGTGCCTGGACTGAGTTGGTTACTGATAGGACCCATTCTGACAGCCTGGTCTGAGTTGGTTACTGAGAGTTAGTTGGACCCATTCTGAGTGACTGGTCTGAGTTGGTTACTAATAGGACCCATTCTGAGTACCTGGTCTAAGTTGGTTACTGACAGGACCCATTCTGAGTGCCTGGTCTGAGTTGGTTACTGATAGGACCCATTCTGAGTGTCTGGTCTGAGTTGGTTACTGAGAGTTAGTTGGACCCATTCTGAGTGACTGGTCTGAGTTGGTTACTGAGAGTTAGTTGGACCCATTCTGACAGCCTGGTCTGAGTTGGTTACTGAGATCTAGTAGGACCCATTCTTAGTGCCTGGACTGAGTTGGTTACTGATAGGACCCATTCTGACAGCCTGGTCTGAGTTGGTTACTGAGAGTTAGTAGGACCCATTCTGAGTGCCTGGTCTGAGTTGGTTACTAAGAGTTAGTAGGACCCATTCTGAGTGCCTGGTCTGAGTTGGTTACTGAGAGTTAGTTGGACCAATTCTGAGTGCCTGGTCTGAGTTGGTTACTGAGATGTAGTTGGACCCATCCTGAGTGCCTGGCCTGAGTTGGTTACTGATAGGACCCATTCTGAGCGCCTGGTCTGAGTTTGTTACTGATAGGACCCATTCTGAGTGCCTGGTCTGAGTTGGTTACTGAGAGTTAGTTGGACCCATTCTGACAGCCTGGTCTGAGTTGGTTACTGATAGGACCCATTCTGACAGCCTGGTCTGAGTTGGTTACTGATAGGACCCATTCTGAGTGCCTGGTCTGAGTTGGTTACTGATAGGACCCATTCTGACAGCCTGGTCTGAGTTAGTTACTGAGAGTGAGTAGGACCCATTCTGAGTGCCTGGTCTGAGTTGGTTACTAAGAGTTAGTAGGACCCATTCTGAGTGCCTGGTCTGAGTTGGTTACTGAGAGTTAGTTGGACCCATTCTGAGTGCCTGGTCTGAGTTGGTCACTGAGAGTTAGTTGGACCCAGTCTGACAGCCTGGTCTGAGTTGGTTACTGAGAGTTAGTTGGACCCATTCTGAGTGCCTGGTCTGAGTTGGTTACTGATACGACCCATTCTGAGTGCCTGGTCTGAGTTGGTTACTGAGAGTTAGTAGGACCCATTCTGAGCGCCTGGTCTGAGTTGGGTACTAACAGGACCCATTCTGAGTGCCTGGTCTGAGTTGGTTACTAATAGGACCCATTCTGACAGCTTGGTCTGAGTTGGTTACTGAGAGTTAGTAGGACCCATTCTGAGTGCCTGGTCTGAGTTGGTTACTAAGAGTTAGTAGGACCCATTCTTAGTGCCTGGTCTGAGTTGGTTACTGATACGACCCATTCTGACAGCCTGGTCTGAGTTGGTGACTGAGAGTTAGTTGGACCCATTCTCAGTGCCTGGTCTGAGTTGTTTACTGAGAGTTAGTTGGACCCATACTGAGCGCCTGGTCTGAGTTGGTTTCTGATAGGACCCATTCTGAGTGCCTGGTCTGAGTTGGTTACTGAGAGTTAGTAGGACCCATTCTGAGTGCCTGGTCTGAGTTGGTTACTGATAGGACCCATTCTGAGTGCCTGGTCTGAGTTGGTTACTGAGAGTTAGTTGGACCCATTCTGAGTGACTGGTCTGAGTTGGTTACTGATAGGACCCATTCTGAGTGCCTGGTCTGAGTTGTTTACTGAGAGTTAGTTGGACCCATTCTTAGTGCCTGGACTGAGTTGGTTACTGATAGGACCCATTCTGACAGCCTGGTCTGAGTTGGTTACTGAGAGTTAGTTGGACCCATTCTGAGTGCCTGGTCTGAGTTGGTTACTGAGAGGTAGTTGGACCCATCCTGAGTGCCTGGCCTGAGTTGGTTACTGATAGGACCCATTCTGAGCGCCTGGTCTGAGTTGGTTACTGATAGGACCCATTCTGAGTGCCTGGTCTGAGTTGGTTACTGAGAATTAGTTGGACCCATTCTGACAGCCTGGTCTGAGTTGGTTACTGATAGGACCCATTCTGAGTGCCTGGTCTGAGTTGGTTACTGATAGGACCCATTCTGACAGCCTGGTCTGAGTTGGTTACTGAGAGTTAGTAGGACCCATTCTTAGTGCCTGGACTGAGTTGGTTACTGATAGGACCCATTCTGACAGCCTGGTCTGAGTTGGTTACTGAGAGTTAGTTGGACCCATTCTGAGTGACTGGTCTGAGTTGATTACTAATAGGACCCATTCTGAGTACCTGGTCTAAGTTGGTAACTGACAGGACCCATTCTGAGTGCCTGGTCTGAGTTGGTTACTGATAGGACCCATTCTGAGTGCCTGGTCTGAGTTGGTTACTGAGAGTTAGTTGGACCCATTCTGAGTGACTGGTCTGAGTTGGTTACTGAGAGTTAGTTGGACCCATTCTGACAGCCTGGTCTGAGTTGGTTACTGAGAGTTAGTTGGACCCATTCTGACAGCCTGGTCTGAGTTGGTTACTGATAGGACCCATTCTGACAGCCTGGTCTGAGTTGGTTACTGATAGGACCCATTCTGAGTGCCTGGTCTGAGTTGGTTACTGAGAGTTAGTTGGACCCATTCTGACAGCCTGGTCTGAGTTGGTTACTGATAGGACCCATTCTGACAGCCTGGTCTGAGTTGGTTACTGATAGGACCCATTCTGAGTGCCTGGTCTGAGTTGGTTACTGATAGGACCCATTCTGACAGCCTGGTCTGAGTTAGTTACTGAGAGTGAGTAGGACCCATTCTGAGTGCCTGGTCTGAGTTGGTTACTGAGCGTTAGTTGGACCCATTCTGAGTGCCTGGTCTGAGTTGGTCACTGAGAGTTAGTTGGACCCAGTCTGACAGCCTGGTCTGAGTTGGTTACTGAGAGTTAGTTGGACCCATTCTGAGTGCCTGGTCTGAGTTGGTTACTGATACGACCCATTCTGAGTGCCTGGTCTGAGTTGGTTACTGATACGACCCATTCTGAGTGCCTGGTCTGAGTTGGTTACTGAGAGTTAGTAGGACCCATTCTGAGCGCCTGGTCTGAGTTGGGTACTAACAGGACCCATTCTGAGTGCCTGGTCTGAGTTGGTTACTGAGAGTTAGTTGGACCCATTCTGACAGCCTGGTCTGAGTTGGTTACTGAGAGTTAGTTGGACCCATTCTCAGTGCCTGGTCTGAGTTGTTTACTGAGAGTTAGTTGGACCCATTCTGAGCGCCTGGTCTGAGTTGGTTACCCATAGGACCCATTTTTAGTGCCTGGTCTGAGTTGGTTACCCATAGGACCCATTTTTAGTGCCTGGTCTGAGTTGGTTACTAATACGACCCATTCTGAGTGCCTGGTCTGAGTTGGTTACTGATAGGACCCATTCTGAGTGCCTGGTCTGAGTTGGTTACTGAGAGTTAGTAGGACCCATTCTTAGTGCCTGGTCTGAGTTGGTTACTGATAGGACCCATTCTGACAGCCTGGTCTGAGTTGGTTACTGAGAGTTAGTAGGACCCATTCTGAGTGCCTGGTCTGAGTTGGTTACTGATAGGACCCATTCTGAGTGCCTGGTCTGAGTTGGTTACTGAGATTTAGTTGGACCCATTATGACAGCCTGGTCTGAGTTGGTTCCTGATAGGACCCATTCTGAGTGCCTGGTCTGAGTTGGTTAACGAGAGTTATTTGGACCCATTCTGAGTGCCTGGTCTGAGTTGTTTACTGAGAGTTAGTTGGACCCATTCTGACAGCCTGGTCTGAGTTGGTTACTGAGAGTTAGTTGGACCGATTCTCAGTGCCTGGTCTGAGTTGTTTACTGAGAGTTAGTTGGACCCATTCTGAGCGCCTGGTCTGAGTTGGTTACCCATAGGACCCATTTTTAGTGCCTGGTCTGAGTTGGTTACTAATAGGACCCATTCTGAGTGCCTGGTCTGAGTTGGTTACTGATAGGACCCATTCTGAGTGCCTGGTCTGAGTTGGTTACTGAGAGTTAGTTGGACCCATTCTGAGTGACTTTTCTGAGTTGGTTACTGATAGGACCCATTCTGAGTGCCTGGTCTGAGTTGTTTACTGAGAGTTAGTTGGACCCATCCTGAGTGCCTGGTCTGAGTTGGTTACTGAGAGTTAGTTGGACCCATTCTGACAGCCTGGTCTGAGTTGGTTACTGATAGGATCCATTCTGAGTGCCTGGTCTGAGTTGGTTACTGAGAGTTAGTAGGACCCATTCTGAGTGCCTGGTCTGAGTTGGTTACTGATAGGACCCATTCTGACAGCCTGGTCTGAGTTGGTTACTGAGAGTTAGTAGGACCCATTCTGAGTGCCTGGTCTGAGTTGGTTACTAAGAGTTAGTAGGACCCATTCTTAGTGCCTGGACTGAGTTGGTTACTGATAGGACCCATTCTGACAGCCTGGTCTGAGTTGGTTACTGAGAGTTAGTTGGACCCATTCTGAGTGCCTGGTCTGAGTTGGTTACTGATAGGACCCATTCTGAGTGCCTGGTCTGAGTTGGTTACTGAGAGTTAGTTGGACCCATTCTGAGTGACTGGTCTGAGTTGGTTACTAATAGGACCCATTCTGAGTGCCTGGTCTGAGTTGGTTACTGAGATCTAGTAGGACCCATTCTTAGTGCCTGGACTGAGTTGGTTACTGATAGGACCCATTCTGACAGCCTGGTCTGAGTTGGTTACTGAGAGTTAGTTGGACCCATTCTGAGTGCCTGGTCTGAGTTGGTTACTGATAGGACCCATTCTGAGTGCCTGGTCTGAGTTGGTTACTAATAGGACCCATTCTGAGTGCCTGGTCTGAGTTGGTTACTGATAGGACCCATTCTGAGTGCCTGGTCTGAGTTGGTTACTGAGAGTTAGTTGGACCCATTCTGAGTGACTTTTCTGAGTTGGTTACTGATAGGACCCATTCTGAGTGCCTGGTCTGAGTTGTTTACTGAGAGTTAGTTGGACCCATCCTGAGTGCCTGGTCTGAGTTGGTTACTGAGAGTTAGTTGGACCCATTCTGACAGCCTGGTCTGAGTTGGTTACTGATAGGATCCATTCTGAGTGCCTGGTCTGAGTTGGTTACTGAGAGTTAGTAGGACCCATTCTGAGTGCCTGGTCTGAGTTGGTTACTGATAGGACCCATTCTGACAGCCTGGTCTGAGTTGGTTACTGAGAGTTAGTAGGACCCATTCTGAGTGCCTGGTCTGAGTTGGTTACTAAGAGTTAGTAGGACCCATTCTTAGTGCCTGGACTGAGTTGGTTACTGATAGGACCCATTCTGACAGCCTGGTCTGAGTTGGTTACTGAGAGTTAGTTTGACCCATTCTGAGTGCCTGGTCTGAGTTGGTTACTGATAGGACCCATTCTGAGTGCCTGGTCTGAGTTGGTTACTGAGAGTTAGTTGGACCCATTCTGAGTGACTGGTCTGAGTTGGTTACTAATAGGACCCATTCTGAGTGCCTGGTCTGAGTTGGTTACTGAGATCTAGTAGGACCCATTCTTAGTGCCTGGACTGAGTTGGTTACTGATAGGACCCATTCTGACAGCCTGGTCTGAGTTGGTTACTGAGAGTTAGTTGGACCCATTCTGAGTGCCTGGTCTGAGTTGGTTACTGATAGGACCCATTCTGAGTGCCTGGTCTGAGTTGGTTACTGAGATCTAGTAGGACCCATACTTAGTGCCTGGACTGAGTTGGTTACTGATAGGACCCATTCTGACAGCCTGGTCTGAGTTGGTTACTGAGAGTTAGTTGGACCCATTCTGAGTGCCTGGTCTGAGTTGGTTACTGAGAGGTAGTTGGACCCATCCTGAGTGCCTGGCCTGAGTTGGTTACTGATAGGACCCATTCTGAGCGCCTGGTCTGAGTTGGTTACTGATAGGACCCATTCTGAGTGCCTGGTCTGAGTTGGTTACTGAGAGTTGGTTGGACCCATTCTGACAGCCTGGTCTGAGTTGGTTACTGATAGGACCCATTCTGAGTGCCTGGTCTGAGTTGGTTACTGATAGGACCCATTCTGAGTGCCTGGTCTGAGTTGGTTACTGATAGGACCCATTCTGACAGCCTGGTCTGAGTTGGTTACTGAGAGTTAGTAGGACCCATTCTGAGTGCCTGGTCTGAGTTGGTTACTAAGAGTTAGTAGGACCCATTCTTAGTGCCTGGACTGAGTTGGTTACTGATAGGACCCATTCTGACAGCCTGGTCTGAGTTGGTTACTGAGAGTTAGTTGGACCCATTCTGAGTGCCTGGTCTGAGTTGGTTACTGATAGGACCCATTCTGAGTGCCTGGTCTGAGTTGGTTTCTGAGAGTTAGTTGGACCCATTCTGAGTGACTGGTCTGAGTTGGTTACTAATAGGACCCATTCTGAGTGCCTGGTCTGAGTTGGTTACTGATAGGACCCATTCTGAGTGCCTGGTCTGAGTTGGTTACTGAGAGTTAGTTGGACCCATTCTGAGTGACTGGTCTGAGTTGGTTACTGATAGGACCCATTCTGAGTGCCTGGTCTGAGTTGTTTACTGAGAGTTAGTTGGACCCATCCTGAGTGCCTGGTCTGAGTTGGTTACTGAGAGTTAGTTGGACCCATTCTGACAGCCTGGTCTGAGTTGGTTACTGATAGGACCCATTCTGAGTGCCTGGTCTGAGTTGGTTACTGATAGGAACCATTCTGACAGCCTGGTCTGAGTTGGTTACTGAGAGTTAGTAGGACCCATTCTGAGTGCCTGGTCTGAGTTGGTTACTAAGAGTTAGTAGGACCCATTCTTAGTGCCTGGACTGAGTTGGTTACTGATAGGACCCATTCTGACAGCCTGGTCTGAGTTGGTTACTGAGAGTTAGTTGGACCCATTCTGAGTGCCTGGTCTGAGTTGGTTACTGAGAGGTAGTTGGACCCATCCTGAGTGCCTGGCCTGAGTTGGTTACTGATAGGACCCATTCTGAGCGCCTGGTCTGAGTTTGTTACTGATAGGACCCATTCTGAGTGCCTGGTCTGAGTTGGTTACTGAGAGTTAGTTGGACCCATTCTGACAGCCTGGTCTGAGTTGGTTACTGATAGGACCCATTCTGAGTGCCTGGTCTGAGTTGGTTACTGATAGGACCCATTCTGAGTGCCTGGTCTGAGTTGGTTACTGATAGGACCCATTCTGACAGCCTGGTCTGAGTTGGTTACTGAGAGTTAGTAGGACCCATTCTGAGTGCCTGGTCTGAGTTGGTTACTAAGAGTTAGTAGGACCCATTCTTAGTGCCTGGACTGAGTTGGTTACTGATAGGACCCATTCTGACAGCCTGGTCTGAGTTGGTTACTGAGAGTTAGTTGGACCCATTCTGAGTGCCTGGTCTGAGTTGGTTACTGATAGGACCCATTCTGAGTGCCTGGTCTGAGTTGGTTTCTGAGAGTTAGTTGGACCAATTCTGAGTGCCTGGTCTGAGTTGGTTACTGATAGGACCCATTCTGAGTGCCTGGTCTGAGTTGGTTACTGATAGGACCCATTCTGAGTGCCTGGTCTGAGTTGGTTACTGAGCGTTAGTTGGACCAATTCTGACAGCATGGTCTGAGTTGGTTACTCAGAGTTAGTTGGACCCATTCTGACAGCCTGGTCTGAGTTGGATACTGAGAGTTAGTTTGACCAATTCTGAGTGCCTGGTCTGAGATGGTTACCGATAGGACCAATTTTTAGTGCCTGGTCTGAGTTGGTTACTGATAGGACCCATTCTGAGTGCCTGGTCTGAGTTGGTTGCTGATAGGACCCATTCTGAGTGCCTGGTCTGAGTTGGTTACTTAGAGTTAGTTGGACCCATTCTGAGTGCCTGGTCTGAGTTGTTTACTGAGAGTTAGTTGGACCCATTTCCTACAGCCTGGTCTGAGTTGGTTACTGAGAGTTAGTTGGACCCATTCTCAGTGCCTGGTCTGAGTTGTTTACTGAGAGTTAGTTGGACCCATTCTGAGCGCCTGGTCTGAGTTGGTTACCGATAGGACCCATTTTTAGTCCCTGGTCTGAGTTGGTTACTGATAGGACCCATTCTGAGTGCCTGGTCTGAGTTGGTTACTGATAGGACCCATTCTGAGTGCCTGGTCTGAGTTGGTTACTGATAGGACCCTTTCTGAGTGCCTGGTCTGAGTTGGTTACCCATAGGACCCATTTTTAGTGTCTGGTCTGAGTTGGTTACTGAGATTTAGTTGGACCCATTATGACAGCCTGGTCTGAGTTGGTTACTGATAGGACCCATTCTGAGTGCCTGGTCTGAGTTGGTTAATGAGAGTTATTTGGACCCATTCTGAGTGCCTGGTCTGAGTTGGTTACTGATACGACCCATTCTGAGTGCCTGATCTGAGTTGGTTACTGAGAGTTAGTTGGACCCATTCTGAGTGCCTGGTCTGAGTTGTTTACTGAGAGTTAGTTGGACCCATTCTGACAGCCTGGTCTGAGTTGGTTACTGAGAGTTAGTTGGACCGATTCTCAGTGCCTGGTCTGAGTTGTTTACTGATAGGACCCATTCTGACAGCCTGGTCTGAGTTGGTTACTGAGAGTTAGTTGGACCCATTCTGAGTGCCTGGTCTGAGTTGGTTACTGATAGGACCCATTCTGAGTGCCTGGTCTGAGTTGGTTACTGAGATCTAGTAGGACCCATTCTTAGTGCCTGGTCTGAGTTGGTTACTGATAGGACCCATTCTGAGTGCCTGGTCTGAGTTGGTTACTGAGATCTAGTAGGACCCATTCTTAGTGCCTGGACTGAGTTGGTTACTGAGAGTTAGTTGGACCCATTCTGACAGCCTGGTCTGAGTTGGTTACTGAGAGTTAGTTGGACCCATTCTGAGTGCCTGGTCTGAGTTGGTTACTGATAGGACCCATTCTGAGCGCCTGGTCTGAGTTGGTTACTGATAGGACCCATTCTGAGCGCCTGGTCTGAGTTGGTTACTGATAGGACCCATTCTGACAGCCTGGTCTGAGTTGGTTACTGAGAGTTAGTAGGACCCATTCTGAGTGCCTGGTCTGAGTTGGTTACTAAGAGTTAGTAGGACCCATTCTTAGTGCCTGGACTGAGTTGGTTACTGATAGGACCCATTCTGACAGCCTGGTCTGAGTTGGTTACTGAGAGTTAGTTGGACCCATTCTGAGTGACTGGTCTGAGTTGGTTACTGATAGGACCCATTCTGAGTGCCTGGTCTGAGTTGGTTACTGAGAGTTAGTTGGACCCATTCTGAGTGACTGGTCTGAGTTGGTTACTAATAGGACCCATTCTGAGTGCCTGGTCTGAGTTGGTTACTGATCTGACCCATTCTGAGTGCCTGGTCTGAGTTGGTTACTGAGCGTTAGTTGGACCCACTCTGAGTGACTGGTCTGAGTTGGTTACTGATAGGAAACATTCTGAGTGCCTGGTCTGAGTTGGTTACTGAGAGTTAGTTGGACCCATCCTGAGTGCCTGGCCTGAGTTGGTTACTGAGAGTTAGTTGGACCCATTCTGAGTGACTGGTCTGAGTTGGTTACTGATATCTAGTAGGACCCATTCTTAGTGCCTGGACTGAGTTGGTTACTGATAGGACCCATTCTGAGCACCAGGTCTGAGTTGGTTACTGATAGGACCCATTCTGAGTGCCTGGTCTGAGTTGGTTACTGAGAGTTAGTTGGACCCATTCTGACAGCCTGGTCTGAGTTGGTTACTGATAGGACCCATTCTGAGTGCCTGGTCTGAGTTGGTTACTGATTGGACCCATTCTGAGTGCCTGGTCTGAGTTGGTTACTGATAGGACCCATTCTGACAGCCTGGTCTGAGTTGGTTACTGAGAGTTAGTAGGACCCATTCTGAGTGCCTGGTCTGAGTTGGTTACTAAGAGTTCGTAGGACCCATTCTGATTGCCTGGTCTGAGTTGGTTACTGAGAGTTAGTTGGAACCATTTTTAGTGCCTGGTCTGAGTTGGTTACTGATAGGACCCATTCTGAGTGCCTGGTCTGAGTTGGTTACTGAGCGTTAGTTGGACCCATTCTGAGTGACTGGTCTGAGTTGGTTACTGATAGGACTCATTCTGAGTGCCTGGTCTGAGTTGGTTACTGAGAGTTAGTTGGACCCATCCTGAGTGCCTGGCCTGAGTTGGTTACTGAGAGTTAGTTGGACCCATTCTGAGTGACTGGACTGAGTTGGTTACTGATAGGACCCATTCTGAGCACCAGGTCTGAGTTGGTTACTGATAGGACCCATTCTGAGTGCCTGGTCTGAGTTGGTTACTGAGAGTTAGTTGGACCCATTCTGACAGCCTGGTCTGAGTTGGTTACTGATAGGACCCATTCTGGGTGCCTGGTCTGAGTTGGTTACTGATTGGACCCATTCTGAGTGCCTGGTCTGAGTTGGTTACTGATAGGACCCATTCTGACAGCCTGGTCTGAGTTGGTTACTGAGAGTTAGTAGGACCCATTCTGAGTGCCTGGTCTGAGTTGGTTACTAAGAGATCGTAGGACCCATTCTGATTGCCTGGTCTGAGTTGGTTACTGAGAGTTAGTTGGACCCATTTTTAGTGCCTGGTCTGAGTTGGTTACTGATAGGTCCCATTCTGAGTGCCTGGTCTGAGTTGTTTACTGAGAGTTAGTTGGACCAATTCTGACAGGATGGTCTGAGTTGGTTACTCAGAGTTAGTTGGACCCATTCTGACAGCCTGGTCTGAGTTGGATACTGAGAGTTAGTTTGACCAATTCTGAGTGCCTGGTCTGAGATGGTTACCGATAGGACCAATTTTTAGTGCCTGGTCTGATTTGGTTACTGATAGGACCCATTCTGAGTGCCTGGTCTGAGTTGGTTACTGAGAGTTAGTTGGACCCATCCTGAGTGTCTGGTCTGAGTTGGTTACTTAGAGTTAGTTGGACCCATTCTGAGTGCCTGGTCTGAGTTGGTTACCCATAGGACCCATTTTTAGTGTCTGGTCTGAGTTGGTTACTGAGATTTAGTTGGACCCATTATGACAGCCTGGTCTGAGTTGGTTACTGATAGGACCCATTCTGAGTGCCTGGTCTGAGTTGGTTAATGAGAGTTATTTGGACCCATTCTGAGTGCCTGGTCTGAGTTGGTTACTGATACGACCCATTCTGAGTGCCTGATCTGAGTTGGTTACTGAGAGTTAGTTGGACCCATTCTGAGTGCCTGGTCTGAGTTGTTTACTGAGAGTTAGTTGGACCCATTCTGACAGCCTGGTCTGAGTTGGTTACTGAGAGTTAGTTGGACCGATTCTCAGTGCCTGGTCTGAGTTGTTTACTGATAGGACCCATTCTGACAGCCTGGTCTGAGTTGGTTACTGAGAGTTAGTTGGACCCATTCTGAGTGCCTGGTCTGAGTTGGTTACTGATAGGACCCATTCTGAGTGCCTGGTCTGAGTTGGTTACTGAGATCTAGTAGGACCCATTCTTAGTGCCTGGTCTGAGTTGGTTACTGATAGGACCCATTCTGAGTGCCTGGTCTGAGTTGGTTACTGAGATCTAGTAGGACCCATTCTTAGTGCCTGGACTGAGTTGGTTACTGAGAGTTAGTTGGACCCATTCTGACAGCCTGGTCTGAGTTGGTTACTGAGAGTTAGTTGGACCCATTCTGAGTGCCTGGTCTGAGTTGGTTACTGATAGGACCCATTCTGAGCGCCTGGTCTGAGTTGGTTACTGATAGGACCCATTCTGAGCGCCTGGTCTGAGTTGGTTACTGATAGGACCCATTCTGACAGCCTGGTCTGAGTTGGTTACTGAGAGTTAGTAGGACCCATTCTGAGTGCCTGGTCTGAGTTGGTTACTAAGAGTTAGTAGGACCCATTCTTAGTGCCTGGACTGAGTTGGTTACTGATAGGACCCATTCTGACAGCCTGGTCTGAGTTGGTTACTGAGAGTTAGTTGGACCCATTCTGAGTGACTGGTCTGAGTTGGTTACTGATAGGACCCATTCTGAGTGCCTGGTCTGAGTTGGTTACTGAGAGTTAGTTGGACCCATTCTGAGTGACTGGTCTGAGTTGGTTACTAATAGGACCCATTCTGAGTGCCTGGTCTGAGTTGGTTACTGATCTGACCCATTCTGAGTGCCTGGTCTGAGTTGGTTACTGAGCGTTAGTTGGACCCACTCTGAGTGACTGGTCTGAGTTGGTTACTGATAGGACTCATTCTGAGTGCCTGGTCTGAGTTGGTTACTGAGAGTTAGTTGGACCCATCCTGAGTGCCTGGCCTGAGTTGGTTACTGAGAGTTAGTTGGACCCATTCTGAGTGACTGGTCTGAGTTGGTTACTGATATCTAGTAGGACCCATTCTTAGTGCCTGGACTGAGTTGGTTACTGATAGGACCCATTCTGAGCACCAGGTCTGAGTTGGTTACTGATAGGACCCATTCTGAGTGCCTGGTCTGAGTTGGTTACTGAGAGTTAGTTGGACCCATTCTGACAGCCTGGTCTGAGTTGGTTACTGATAGGACCCATTCTGAGTGCCTGGTCTGAGTTGGTTACTGATTGGACCCATTCTGAGTGCCTGGTCTGAGTTGGTTACTGATAGGACCCATTCTGACAGCCTGGTCTGAGTTGGTTACTGAGAGTTAGTAGGACCCATTCTGAGTGCCTGGTCTGAGTTGGTTACTAAGAGTTCGTAGGACCCATTCTGATTGCCTGGTCTGAGTTGGTTACTGAGAGTTAGTTGGAACCATTTTTAGTGCCTGGTCTGAGTTGGTTACTGATAGGACCCATTCTGAGTGCCTGGTCTGAGTTGGTTACTGAGCGTTAGTTGGACCCATTCTGAGTGACTGGTCTGAGTTGGTTACTGATAGGACTCATTCTGAGTGCCTGGTCTGAGTTGGTTACTGAGAGTTAGTTGGACCCATCCTGAGTGCCTGGCCTGAGTTGGTTACTGAGAGTTAGTTGGACCCATTCTGAGTGACTGGACTGAGTTGGTTGCTGATAGGACCCATTCTGAGCACCAGGTCTGAGTTGGTTACTGATAGGACCCATTCTGAGTGCCTGGTCTGAGTTGGTTACTGAGAGTTAGTTGGACCCATTCTGACAGCCTGGTCTGAGTTGGTTACTGATAGGACCCATTCTGGGTGCCTGGTCTGAGTTGGTTACTGATTGGACCCATTCTGAGTGCCTGGTCTGAGTTGGTTACTGATAGGACCCATTCTGACAGCCTGGTCTGAGTTGGTTACTGAGAGTTAGTAGGACCCATTCTGAGTGCCTGGTCTGAGTTGGTTACTAAGAGATCGTAGGACCCATTCTGATTGCCTGGTCTGAGTTGGTTACTGAGAGTTAGTTGGACCCATTTTTAGTGCCTGGTCTGAGTTGGTTACTGATAGGTCCCATTCTGAGTGCCTGGTCTGAGTTGTTTACTGAGAGTTAGTTGGACCAATTCTGACAGGATGGTCTGAGTTGGTTACTCAGAGTTAGTTGGACCCATTCTGACAGCCTGGTCTGAGTTGGATACTGAGAGTTAGTTTGACCAATTCTGAGTGCCTGGTCTGAGATGGTTACCGATAGGACCAATTTTTAGTGCCTGGTCTGATTTGGTTACTGATAGGACCCATTCTGAGTGCCTGGTCTGAGTTGGTTACTGAGAGTTAGTTGGACCCATCCTGAGTGTCTGGTCTGAGTTGGTTACTTAGAGTTAGTTGGACCCATTCTGAGTGCCTGGTCTGAGTTGTTTACTGAGAGTTAGTTGGACCCATTTCCTACAGACTGGTCTGAGTTGGTTACTGAGAGTTAGTTGGACCCATTCTCAGTGCCTGGTCTGAGTTGTTTACTGAGAGTTAGTTGGACCCATTCTGAGCGCCTGGTCTGAGTTGGTTACCGATAGGACCCATTTTTAGTCCCTGGTCTGAGTTGGTTACTGATAGGACCCATTCTGAGTGCCTGGTCTGAGTTGGTTACTGATAGGACCCATTCTGAGTGCCTGGTCTGAGTTGGTTATTGAGAGTTAGTTGGACCCATTCTGAGTGACTGGTCTGAGTTGGTTACCCATAGGACCCATTTTTTGTGTCTGGTCTGAGTTGGTTACTGAGATTTAGTTGGACCCATTCTGAGTGCCTGGTCTGAGTTGGTTAATGAGAGTTATTTGGACCCATTCTGAGTGCCTGGTCTGAGTTGGTTACTGATACGACCCATTCTGAGTGCCTGATCTGAGTTGGTTACTGAGAGTTAGTTGGACCCATTCTGAGTGCCTGGTCTGAGTTGTTTACTGAGAGTTAGTTGGACCCATTCTGACAGCCTGGTCTGAGTTGGTTACTGAGAGTTAGTTGGACCGATTCTCAGTGCCTGGTCTGAGTTGGTTACTGAGAGTTAGTTGGACCCATTCTGAGTGCCTGGTCTGAGTTGTTTACTGAGAGTTAGTTGGACCCATTCTGACAGCCTGGTCTGAGTTGGTTACTGAGAGTTAGTTGGACCGATTCTCAGTGCCTGGTCTGAGTTGTTTACCGATAGGACCCATTCTGACAGCCTGGTCTGAGTTGGTTACTGAGAGTTAGTTGGACCCATTCTGAGTGCCTGGTCTGAGTTGGTTACTGATAGGACCCATTCTGAGTGCCTGGTCTGAGTTGGTTACTGAGATCTAGTAGGACCCATTCTTAGTGCCTGGACTGAGTTGGTTACTGATAGGACCCATTCTGACAGCCTGGTCTGAGTTGGTTACTGAGAGTTAGTTGGACCCATTCTGAGTGCCTGGTCTGAGTTGGTTACTGAGAGGTAGTTGGACCCATCCTGAGTGCCTGGCCTGAGTTGGTTACTGATAGGACCCATTCTGAGCGCCTTGTCTGAGTTGGTTACCGATAGGACCCATTCTGAGTGCCTGGTCTGAGTTGGTTACTGAGAGTTAGTTGGACCCATTTTGACAGCCTGGTCTGAGTTGGTTACTGATAGGACCCATTCTGAGTGCCTGGTCTGAGTTGGTTACTGATAGGACCCATTCTGAGTGCCTGGTCTGAGTTGGTTACTGATAGGACCCATTCTGACAGCCTGGTCTGAGTTGGTTACTGAGAGTTAGTAGGACCCATTCTGAGTGCCTGGTCTGAGTTGGTTACTAAGAGTTAGTAGGACCCATTCTTAGTGCCTGGACTGAGTTGGTTACTGATAGGACCCATTCTGACAGCCTGGTCTGAGTTGGTTACTGAGAGTTAGTTGGACCCATTCTGAGTGCCTGGTCTGAGTTGGTTACTGATAGGACCCATTCTGAGTGCCTGGTCTGAGTTGGTTTCTGAGAGTTAGTTGGACCCATTCTGAGTGACTGGTCTGAGTTGGTTACTAATAGGACCCATTCTGAGTGCCTGGTCTGAGTTGGTTACTGATAGGACCCATTCTGAGTGCCTGGTCTGAGTTGGTTACTGAGAGTTAGTTGGACCCATTCTGAGTGACTGGTCTGAGTTGGTTACTGATAGGACCCATTCTGAGTGCCTGGTCTGAGTTGTTTACTGAGAGTTAGTTGGACCCATCCTGAGTGCCTGGTCTGAGTTGGTTACTGAGAGTTAGTTGGACCCATTCTGACAGCCTGGTCTGAGTTGGTTACTGATAGGACCCATTCTGAGTGCCTGGTCTGAGTTGGTTACTGATAGGACCCATTCTGACAGCCTGGTCTGAGTTGGTTACTGAGAGTTAGTAGGACCCATTCTGAGTGCCTGGTCTGAGTTGGTTACTAAGAGTTAGTAGGACCCATTCTGAGTGCCTGGTCTGAGTTGGTTACTGATAGGACCCATTCTGACAGCCTGGTCTGAGTTGGTTACTGAGAGTTAGTTGGACCCATTCTGAGTGCCTGGTCTGAGTTGGTTACTGAGAGGTAGTTGGACCCATCCTGAGTGCCTGGCCTGAGTTGGTTACTAAGAGTTAGTAGGACCCATTCTTAGTGCCTGGACTGAGTTGGTTACTGATAGGACCCATTCTGACAGCCTGGTCTGAGTTGGTTACTGAGAGTTAGTTGGACCCATTTTTAGTGCCTGGTCTGAGTTGGTTACTGATAGGTCCCATTCTGAGTGCCTGGTCTGAGTTGTTTACTGAGAGTTAGTTGGACCAATTCTGACAGGATGGTCTGAGTTGGTTACTCAGAGTTAGTTGGACCCATTCTGACAGCCTGGTCTGAGTTGGATACTGAGAGTTAGTTTGACCAATTCTGAGTGCCTGGTCTGAGATGGTTACCGATAGGACCAATTTTTAGTGCCTGGTCTGATTTGGTTACTGATAGGACCCATTCTGAATGCCTGGTCTGAGTTGGTTACTGAGAGTTAGTTGGACCCATCCTGAGTGTCTGGTCTGAGTTGGTTACTTAGAGTTAGTTGGACCCATTCTGAGTGCCTGGTCTGAGTTGTTTACTGAGAGTTAGTTGGACCCATTTCCTACAGACTGGTCTGAGTTGGTTACTGAGAGTTAGTTGGACCCATTCTCAGTGCCTGGTCTGAGTTGTTTACTGAGAGTTAGTTGGACCCATTCTGAGCGCCTGGTCTGAGTTGGTTACCGATAGGACCCATTTTTAGTCCCTGGTCTGAGTTGGTTACTGATAGGACCCATTCTGAGTGCCTGGTCTGAGTTGGTTACTGATAGGACCCATTCTGAGTGCCTGGTCTGAGTTGGTTATTGAGAGTTAGTTGGACCCATTCTGAGTGACTGGTCTGAGTTGGTTACCCATAGGACCCATTTTTTGTGTCTGGTCTGAGTTGGTTACTGAGATTTAGTTGGACCCATTCTGAGTGCCTGGTCTGAGTTGGTTAATGAGAGTTATTTGGACCCATTCTGAGTGCCTGGTCTGAGTTGGTTACTGATAGGACCCATTCTGACAGCCTGGTCTGAGTTGGTTACTGAGAGTTAGTTGGACCCATTCTGAGTGCCTGGTCTGAGTTGTTTACTGAGAGTTAGTTGGACCCATTCTGACAGCCTGGTCTGAGTTGGTTACTGAGAGTTAGTTGGACCGATTCTCAGTGCCTGGTCTGAGTTGGTTACTGAGAGTTAGTTGGACCCATTCTGAGTGCCTGGTCTGAGTTGTTTACTGAGAGTTAGTTGGACCCATTCTGACAGCCTGGTCTTAGTTGGTTACTGAGAGTTAGTTGGACCGATTCTCAGTGCCTGGTCTGAGTTGTTTACCGATAGGACCCATTCTGACAGCCTGGTCTGAGTTGGTTACTGAGAGTTAGTTGGACCCATTCTGAGTGCCTGGTCTGAGTTGGTTACTGATAGGACCCATTCTGAGTGCCTGGTCTGAGTTGGTTACTGAGATCTAGTAGGACCCATTCTTAGTGCCTGGACTGAGTTGGTTACTGATAGGACCCATTCTGACAGCCTGGTCTGAGTTGGTTACTGAGAGTTAGTTGGACCCATTCTGAGTGCCTGGTCTGAGTTGGTTACTGAGAGGTAGTTGGACCCATCCTGAGTGCCTGGCCTGAGTTGGTTACTGATAGGACCCATTCTGAGCGCCTTGTCTGAGTTGGTTACTGATAGGACCCATTCTGAGTGCCTGGTCTGAGTTGGTTACTGAGAGTTAGTTGGACCCATTTTGACAGCCTGGTCTGAGTTGGTTACTGATAGGACCCATTCTGAGTGCCTGGTCTGAGTTGGTTACTGATAGGACCCATTCTGAGTGCCTGGTCTGAGTTGGTTACTGATAGGACCCATTCTGACAGCCTGGTCTGAGTTGGTTACTGAGAGTTAGTAGGACCCATTCTGAGTGCCTGGTCTGAGTTGGTTACTAAGAGTTAGTAGGACCCATTCTTAGTGCCTGGACTGAGTTGGTTACTGATAGGACCCATTCTGACAGCCTGGTCTGAGTTGGTTACTGAGAGTTAGTTGGACCCATTCTGAGTGCCTGGTCTGAGTTGGTTACTGATAGGACCCATTCTGAGTGCCTGGTCTGAGTTGGTTACTGAGAGTTAGTTGGACCCATTCTGAGTGACTGGTCTGAGTTGGTTACTAATAGGACCCATTCTGAGTGCCTGGTCTGAGTTGGTTACTGATAGGACCCATTCTGAGTGCCTGGTCTGAGTTGGTTACTGAGAGTTAGTTGGACCCATTCTGAGTGACTGGTCTGAGTTGGTTACTGATAGGACCCATTCTGAGTGCCTGGTCTGAGTTGGTTACTGATAGGACCCATTCTGACAGCCTGGTCTGAGTTGGTTACTGAGAGTTAGTAGGACCCATTCTGAGTGCCTGGTCTGGGTTGGTTACTAAGAGTTAGTAGGACCCATTCTTAGTGCCTGGACTGAGTTGGTTACTGATAGGACCCATTCTGACAGCCTGGTCTGAGTTGGTTACTGAGAGTTAGTTGGACCGATTCTCAGTGCCTGGTCTGAGTTGGTTACTGAGAGTTAGTTGGACCCATTCTGAGTGCCTGGTCTGAGTTGTTTACTGAGAGTTAGTTGGACCCATTCTGACAGCCTGGTCTGAGTTGGTTACTGAGAGTTAGTTGGACCGATTCTCAGTGCCTGGTCTGAGTTGTTTACTGATAGGACCCATTCTGACAGCCTGGTCTGAGTTGGTTACTGAGAGTTAGTTGGACCCATTCTGAGTGCCTGGTCTGAGTTGGTTACTGATAGGACCCATTCTGAGTGCCTGGTCTGAGTTGGTTACTGAGATCTAGTAGGACCCATTCTTAGTGCCTGGACTGAGTTGGTTACTGATAGGACCCATTCTGACAGCCTGGTCTGAGTTGGTTACTGAGAGTTAGTTGGACCCATTCTGAGTGCCTGGTCTGAGTTGGTTACTGAGAGGTAGTTGGACCCATCCTGAGTGCCTGGCCTGAGTTGGTTACTGATAGGACCCATTCTGAGCGCCTTGTCTGAGTTGGTTACTGATAGGACCCATTCTGAGTGCCTGGTCTGAGTTGGTTACTGAGAGTTAGTTGGACCCATTCTGAGTGCCTGGTCTGAGTTGGTTACTGATAGGACCCATTCTGAGTGCCTGGTCTGAGTTGGTTACTGATAGGACCCATTCTGACAGCATTGGTCTGAGTTGGTTACTGAGAGTTAGTTGGACCCATTCTGACAGCCTGGTCTGAGTTGGTTACTGATAGAACCCATTCTGAGTGCCTGGTCTGAGTTGGTTACTGATAGAACCCATTCTGAGTGCCTGGTCTGAGTTGGTTACTGATAGGACCCATTCTGAGTGCCTGGACTGAGTTGGTTACTGATAGGACCCATTCTGAGTGCCTGGTCTGAGTTGGTTACTGATAGGACCCATTCTGAATGCCTGGTCTGAGTTGGTTACTGAGAGTTAGTTGGACCCATTCTGAGTGACTGGTCTGAGTTGGTTACTGATAGGACCCATTCTGACAGCCTGGTCTGAGTTGGTTACTGAGAGTTAGTAGGACCCATTCTGAGTGCCTGGTCTGAGTTGGTTACTAAGAGTTAGTAGGACCCATTCTTAGTGCCTGGACTGAGTTGGTTACTGATAGGACCCATTCTGACAGCCTGGTCTGAGTTGGTTACTGAGAGTTAGTTGGACCCATTCTGAGTGCCTGGTCTGAGTTGGTTACTAATAGGACCCATTCTGAGTGCCTGGTCTGAGTTGGTTACTGAGATCTAGTAGGACCCATTCTTAGTGTCTGGACTGAGTTGGTTACTGATAGGACCCATTCTGACAGCCTGGTCTGAGTTGGTTACTGAGAGTTAGTTGGACCCATTCTGACAGCCTGGTCTGAGTTGGTTACTGATTGGACCCATTCTGAGTGCCTGGTCTGAGTTGGTTACTGATAGGACCCATTCTGTGTGCCTGGTCTGAGTTGGTTACTGATAGGACCCATTCTGACAGCCTGGTTTGAGTTGGTTACTGAGAGTTAGTAGGACCCATTCTGAGTGCCTGGTCTGAGTTGGTTACTAAGAGTTAGTAGGACCCATTCTGAGTGCCTGGTCTGAGTTGGTTACTGAGATCTAGTAGGACCCATTCTTAGTGCCTGGACTGAGTTGGTTACTGATAGGACCCATTCTGACAGCCTGGTCTGAGTTTGTTACTGAGAGTTAGTTGGACCCATTCTGAGTGCCTGGTCTGAGTTGGTTACTGATAGGACCCATTCTGAGTGCCTGGTCTGAGTTGGTTACTGATAGGACCCATTCTTAGTGCCTGGACTGAGTTGGTTACTGATAGGACCCATTCTGACAGCCTGGTCTGAGTTGTTTACTGAGAGGTAGTTGGACCCATCCTGAGTGCCTGGCCTGAGTTGGTTACTGATAGGACCCATTCTGACAGCCTGGTCTGAGTTGGTTACTGATAGGACCCATTCTGAGTGCCTGGTCTGAGTTGGTTACTGATAGGACCCATTCTGAGTGCCTAGTCTGAGTTGGTTACTGATAGGACCCATTCTGACAGCCTGGTCTGAGTTGGTTACTGAGAGTTAGTAGGACCCATTCTGAGTGCCTGGTCTGAGTTGGTTACTAAGAGTTAGTAGGACCCATTCTTAGTGCCTGGACTGCGTTGGTTACTGATAGGACCCATTCTGACAGCCTGGTCTGAGTTGGTTACTGAGAGTTAGTTGGACCCATTCTGAGTGCCTGGTCTGAGTTGGTTACTGATAGGACCCATTCTGAGTGCCTGGTCTGAGTTGGTTACTGATAGGACCCATTCTGAGTGCCTGGTCTGAGTTGGTTACTGAGAGTTAGTTGGACCCATTCTGAGTGACTGGTCTGAGTTGGTTACTGATAGGACCCATTCTGAGTGCCTGGTCTGAGTTGGTTACTGAGAGTTAGTTGGACCCATTCTGAGTGACTGGTCTGAGTTGGTTACTGATACGACCCATTCTGAGTGCCTGGTCTGAGTTGGTTACTGAGAGTTAGTTGGACCCATCCTGAGTGCCTGGCCTGAGTTGGTTACTGAGAGTTAGTTGGACCCATTCTGAGTGACTGGTCTGAGTTGGTTACTGATACGACCCATTCTGAGTGCCTGGTCTGAGTTGGTTACTGAGAGTTAGTTGGACCCATTCTGAGTGACTGGTCTGAGTTGGTTACTGATAGGACCCATTCTGAGTGCCTGGTCTGAGTTGGTTACTGAGAGTTAGTTGGACCCATTCTGAGTGACTGGTCTGAGTTGGTTACTGATACGACCCATTCTGAGTGCCTGGTCTGAGTTGGTTACTGAGAGTTAGTTGGACCCATCCTGAGTGCCTGGCCTGAGTTGGTTACTGAGAGTTAGTTGGACCCATTCTGAGTGACTGGTCTGAGTTGGTTACTGAGATCTAGTAGGACCCATTCTTAGTGCCTGGACTGAGTTGGTTACTGATAGGACCCATTCTGACTGCCTGGTCTGAGTTTGTTACTGAGAGTTAGTTGGACCCATTCTGAGTGCCTGGCCTGAGTTCGTTACTGATAGGACCCATTCTGAGCAACAGGTCTGAGTTGGTTACTTATAGGACCCATTCTGAGTGCCTGGTCTGAGTTGGTTACTGAGAGTTAGTTGGACCCATTCTGACAGCCTGGTCTGAGTTGGTTACTGATAGGACCCATTCTGAGTGCCTGGTCTTAGTTGGTTACTGATTGGACCCATTCTGAGTGCCTGGTCTGAGTTGGTTACTGATAGGACCCATTCTGACAGCCTGGTCTGAGTTGGTTACTGAGAGTTAGTAGGACCCATTCTGAGTGCCTGGTCTGAGTTGGTTACTAAGAGTCCGTAGGACCCATTCTGAGTGCCTGGTCTGAGTTGGTTACTGATAGGACCCATTCTGAGTCCCTGGTCTGAGTTGGTTACTGATAGGACCCATTCTGACAGCCTGGTCTGAGTTGGTTACTGAGAGTTAGTTGGACCCTTTCTGAGTGCCTGGTCTGAGTTGGGTACTAATAGGACCCATTCTGAGTGCCTGGTCTGAGTTGGTTACTGATAGGACCCATTCTGAGTGCCTGGTCTGAGTTGGTTACTGAGAGTTAGTTGGACCCATTCTGAGTGACTGGTCTGAGTTGGTTACTAATAGGACCCATTCTGAGTGCCTGGTCTGAGTTGGTTACTGATAGGACCCATTCTGAGTGCCTGGTCTGAGTTGGTTACTGAGAGTTAGTTGGACCCATTCTGAGTGACTGGTCTGAGTTGGTTACTGATACGACCCATTCTGAGCAACAGGTCTGAGTTGGTTACTGATAGGACCCATTCTGACAGCCTGGTCTGAGTTTGTTACTGAGAGTTAGTTGGACCCATTCTGAGTGCCTGGTCTGAGTTGGTTACTGATAGGACCCATTCTGAGTGCCTGGTCTGAGTTGGTTACTGATAGGACCCATTCTTAGTGCCTGGACTGAGTTGGTTACTGATAGGACCCATTCTGACAGCCTGGTCTGAGTTGTTTACTGAGAGGTAGTTGGACCCATCCTGAGTGCCTGGCCTGAGTTGGTTACTGATAGGACCCATTCTGACAGCCTGGTCTGAGTTGGTTACTGATAGGACCCATTCTGAGTGCCTGGTCTGAGTTGGTTACTGATAGGACCCATTCTGAGTGCCTGGTCTGAGTTGGTTACTGATAGGACCCATTCTGACAGCCTGGTCTGAGTTGGTTACTGAGAGTTAGTTGGACCCTTTCTGAGTGCCTGGTCTGAGTTGGGTACTAATAGGACCCATTCTGAGTGCCTGGTCTGAGTTGGTTACTGATAGGACCCATTCTGAGTGCCTGGTCTGAGTTGGTTACTGAGAGTTAGTTGGACCCATTCTGAGTGACTGGTCTGAGTTGGTTACTAATAGGACCCATTCTGAGTGCCTGGTCTGAGTTGGTTACTGATAGGACCCATTCTGAGTGCCTGGTCTGAGTTGGTTACTGAGAGTTAGTTGGACCCATTCTGAGTGACTGGTCTGAGTTGGTTACTGATACGACCCATTCTGAGCAACAGGTCTGAGTTGGTTACTGATAGGACCCATTCTGACAGCCTGGTCTGAGTTTGTTACTGAGAGTTAGTTGGACCCATTCTGAGTGCCTGGTCTGAGTTGGTTACTGATAGGACCCATTCTGAGTGCCTGGTCTGAGTTGGTTACTGATAGGACCCATTCTTAGTGCCTGGACTGAGTTGGTTACTGATAGGACCCATTCTGACAGCCTGGTCTGAGTTGTTTACTGAGAGGTAGTTGGACCCATCCTGAGTGCCTGGCCTGAGTTGGTTACTGATAGGACCCATTCTGACAGCCTGGTCTGAGTTGGTTACTGATAGGACCCATTCTGAGTGCCTGGTCTGAGTTGGTTACTGATAGGACCCATTCTGAGTGCCTAGTCTGAGTTGGTTACTGATAGGACCCATTCTGACAGCCTGGTCTGAGTTGGTTACTGAGAGTTAGTAGGACCCATTCTGAGTGCCTGGTCTGAGTTGGTTACTAAGAGTTAGTAGGACCCATTCTTAGTGCCTGGACTGCGTTGGTTACTGATAGGACCCATTCTGACAGCCTGGTCTGAGTTGGTTACTGAGAGTTAGTTGGACCCATTCTGAGTGCCTGGTCTGAGTTGGGTACTAATAGGACCCATTCTGAGTGCCTGGTCTGAGTTGGTTACTGATAGGACCCATTCTGAGTGCCTGGTCTGAGTTGGTTACTGAGAGTTAGTTGGACCCATTCTGAGTGACTGGTCTGAGTTGGTTACTAATAGGACCCATTCTGAGTGCCTGGTCTGAGTTGGTTACTGATAGGACCCATTCTGAGTGCCTGGTCTGAGTTGGTTACTGAGAGTTAGTTGGACCCATTCTGAGTGACTGGTCTGAGTTGGTTACTGATACGACCCATTCTGAGTGCCTGGTCTGAGTTGGTTACTGAGAGTTAGTTGGACCCATCCTGAGTGCCTGGCCTGAGTTGGTTACTGAGAGTTAGTTGGACCCATTCTGAGTGACTGGTCTGAGTTGGTTACTGAGATCTAGTAGGACCCATTCTTAGTGCCTGGACTGAGTTGGTTACTGATAGGACCCATTCTGACTGCCTGGTCTGAGTTTGTTACTGAGAGTTAGTTGGACCCATTCTGAGTGCCTGGCCTGAGTTCGTTACTGATAGGACCCATTCTGAGCAACAGGTCTGAGTTGGTTACTGATAGGACCCATTCTGAGTGCCTGGTCTGAGTTGGTTACTGAGAGTTAGTTGGACCCATTCTGACAGCCTGGTCTGAGTTGGTTACTGATAGGACCCATTCTGAGTGCCTGGTCTTAGTTGGTTACTGATTGGACCCATTCTGAGTGCCTGGTCTGAGTTGGTTACTGATAGGACCCATTCTGACAGCCTGGTCTGAGTTGGTTACTGAGAGTTAGTAGGACCCATTCTGAGTGCCTGGTCTGAGTTGGTTACTAAGAGTCAGTAGGACCCATTCTGAGTGCCTGGTCTGAGTTGGTTACTGATAGGACCCATTCTGAGTCCCTGGTCTGAGTTGGTTACTGATAGGACCCATTCTGACAGCCTGGTCTGAGTTGGTTACTGAGAGTTAGTTGGACCCTTTCTGAGTGCCTGGTCTGAGTTGGGTACTAATAGGACCCATTCTGAGTGCCTGGTCTGAGTTGGTTACTGATAGGACCCATTCTGAGTGCCTGGTCTGAGTTGGTTACTGAGAGTTAGTTGGACCCATTCTGAGTGACTGGTCTGAGTTGGTTACTAATAGGACCCATTCTGAGTGCCTGGTCTGAGTTGGTTACTGATAGGACCCATTCTGAGTGCCTGGTCTGAGTTGGTTACTGAGAGTTAGTTGGACCCATTCTGAGTGACTGGTCTGAGTTGGTTACTGATACGACCCATTCTGAGTGCCTGGTCTGAGTTGGTTATTGAGAGTTAGTTGGACCCATCCTGAGTGCCTGGCCTGAGTTGGTTACTGAGAGTTAGTTGGACCCATTCTGAGTGACTGGTCTGAGTTGGTTACTGAGATCTAGTAGGACCCATTCTTAGTGCCTGGACTGAGTTGGTTACTGATAGGACCCATTCTGACTGCCTGGTCTGAGTTTGTTACTGAGAGTTAGTTGGACCCATTCTGAGTGCCTGGTCTGAGTTGGTTACTGATAGGACCCATTCTGAGTGCCTGGTCTGAGTTGGTTACTGATAGGACCCATTCTTAGTGCCTGGACTGAGTTGGTTACTGATAGGCCCCATTCTGACAGCCTGGTCTGAGTTGTTTACTGAGAGGTAGTTGGACCCATCCTGAGTGCCTGGCCTGAGTTGGTTACTGATAGGACCCATTCTGACAGCCTGGTCTGAGTTGGTTACTGATAGGACCCATTCTGAGTGCCTGGTCTGAGTTGGTTACTGATAGGACCCATTCTGAGTGCCTAGTCTGAGTTGGTTACTGATAGGACCCATTCTGACAGCCTGGTCTGAGTTGGTTACTGAGAGTTAGTAGGACCCATTCTGAGTGCCTGGTCTGAGTTGGTTACTAAGAGTTAGTAGGACCCATTCTTAGTGCCTGGACTGCGTTGGTTACTGATAGGACCCATTCTGACAGCCTGGTCTGAGTTGGTTACTGAGAGTTAGTTGGACCCATTCTGAGTGCCTGGTCTGAGTTGGGTACTAATAGGACCCATTCTGAGTGCCTGGTCTGAGTTGGTTACTGATAGGACCCATTCTGAGTGCCTGGTCTGAGTTGGTTACTGAGAGTTAGTTGGACCCATTCTGAGTGACTGGTCTGAGTTGGTTACTAATAGGACCCATTCTGAGTGCCTGGTCTGAGTTGGTTACTGATAGGACCCATTCTGAGTGCCTGGTCTGAGTTGGTTACTGAGAGTTAGTTGGACCCATTCTGAGTGACTGGTCTGAGTTGGTTACTGATACGACCCATTCTGAGTGCCTGGTCTGAGTTGGTTACTGAGAGTTAGTTGGACCCATCCTGAGTGCCTGGCCTGAGTTGGTTACTGAGAGTTAGTTGGACCCATTCTGAGTGACTGGTCTGAGTTGGTTACTGAGATCTAGTAGGACCCATTCTTAGTGCCTGGACTGAGTTGGTTACTGATAGGACCCATTCTGACTGCCTGGTCTGAGTTTGTTACTGAGAGTTAGTTGGACCCATTCTGAGTGTCTGGCCTGAGTTCGTTACTGATAGGACCCATTCTGAGCAACAGGTCTGAGTTGGTTACTGATAGGACCCATTCTGAGTGCCTGGTCTGAGTTGGTTACTGAGAGTTAGTTGGACCCATTCTGACAGCCTGGTCTGAGTTGGTTACTGATAGGACCCATTCTGAGTGCCTGGTCTTAGTTGGTTACTGATTGGACCCATTCTGAGTGCCTGGTCTGAGTTGGTTACTGATAGGACCCATTCTGACAGCCTGGTCTGAGTTGGTTACTGAGAGTTAGTAGGACCCATTCTGAGTGCCTGGTCTGAGTTGGTTACTAAGAGTCCGTAGGACCCATTCTGAGTGCCTGGTCTGAGTTGGTTACTGATAGGACCCATTCTGAGTCCCTGGTCTGAGTTGGTTACTGATAGGACCCATTCTGACAGCCTGGTCTGAGTTGGTTACTGAGAGTTAGTTGGACCCTTTCTGAGTGCCTGGTCTGAGTTGGTTACTAATAGGACCCATTCTGAGTGCCTGGTCTGAGTTGGTTACTGATAGGACCCATTCTGAGTGCCTGGTCTGAGTTGGTTACTGAGAGTTAGTTGGACCCATTCTGAGTGACTGGTCTGAGTTGGTTACTGATACGACCCATTCTGAGTGCCTGGTCTGAGTTGGTTACTGAGAGTTAGTTGGACCCATCCTGAGTGCCTGGCCTGAGTTGGTTACTGAGAGTTAGTTGGACCCATTCTGAGTGACTGGTCTGAGTTGGTTACTGAGATCTAGTAGGACCCATTCTTAGTGCCTGGACTGAGTTGGTTACTGATAGGACCCATTCTGACTGCCTGGTCTGAGTTTGTTACTGAGAGTTAGTTGGACCCATTCTGAGTGCCTGGCCTGAGTTCGTTACTGATAGGACCCATTCTGAGCAACAGGTCTGAGTTGGTTACTGATAGGACCCATTCTGAGTGCCTGGTCTGAGTTGGTTACTGAGAGTTAGTTGGACCCATTCTGACAGCCTGGTCTGAGTTGGTTACTGATAGGACCCATTCTGAGTGCCTGGTCTTAGTTGGTTACTGATTGGACCCATTCTGAGTGCCTGGTCTGAGTTGGTTACTGATAGGACCCATTCTGACAGCCTGGTCTGAGTTGGTTACTGAGAGTTAGTAGGACCCATTCTGAGTGCCTGGTCTGAGTTGGTTACTAAGAGTCCGTAGGACCCATTCTGAGTGCCTGGTCTGAGTTGGTTACTGATAGGACCCATTCTGAGTCCCTGGTCTGAGTTGGTTACTGATAGGACCCATTCTGACAGCCTGGTCTGAGTTGGTTACTGAGAGTTAGTTGGACCCTTTCTGAGTGCCTGGTCTGAGTTGGGTACTAATAGGACCCATTCTGAGTGCCTGGTCTGAGTTGGTTACTGATAGGACCCATTCTGAGTGCCTGGTCTGAGTTGGTTACTGAGAGTTAGTTGGACCCATTCTGAGTGACTGGTCTGAGTTGGTTACTAATAGGACCCATTCTGAGTGCCTGGTCTGAGTTGGTTACTGATAGGACCCATTCTGAGTGCCTGGTCTGAGTTGGTTACTGAGAGTTAGTTGGACCCATTCTGAGTGACTGGTCTGAGTTGGTTACTGATAGGACCCATTCTGAGTGCCTGGTCTGAGTTGGTTACTGAGAGTTAGTTGGACCCATCCTGAGTGTCTGGCCTGAGTTGGTTACTGAGAGTTAGTTGGACCCATTCTGAGTGACTGGTCTGAGTTGGTTACTGAGATCTAGTAGGACCCATTCTTAGTGCCTGGACTGAGTTGGTTACTGTTAGGACCCATTCTGACAGCCTGGTCTGAGTTGGTTACTCAGAGTTAGTTGGACCCATTCTGAGTGCCTGGACTGAGTTGGTTACTGATAGGACCCATTCTGAGCAACAGGTCTGAGTTGGTTACTGATAGGACCCATTCTGAGTGCCTGGTCTGAGTTGGTTACTGAGAGTTAGTTGGACCCATTCTGACAGCCTGGTCTGAGTTGGTTACTGATAGGACCCATTCTGAGTGCCTGGTCTGAGTTGGTTACTGATTGGACCCATTCTGAGTGCCTGGTCTGAGTTGGTTACTGATAGGACCCATTCTGACAGCCTGGTCTGAGTTGGTTACTGATAGGACCCATTCTGAGCGCCTGGCCTGAGTTGGTTACTGATAGGACCCATTCTGAGTGCCTGGTCTGAGTTGGTTACTGAGAGTTAGTTGGACCCATTCTGACAGCCTGGTCTGAGTTGGTTACTGAGAGTTAGCTGGACCCATTCTGAGTGCCTGGTCTGAGTTGGTTACTGAGAGTTAGTTGGACCCATTCTGAGTGCCTGGTCTGAGTTGGTTACTGAGAGTTAGTTGGACCCATTCTGAGTGCCTGGTCTGAGTTGGTTCCTGAGAGGTAGTTGGACCCATCCTGAGTGCCTGGCCTGAGTTGGTTACTGATAGGACCCATTCTGAGCGCCTGGTCTGAGTTGGTTACTGATAGGACCCATTCTGAGTGCCTGGTCTGAGTTGGTTACTGAGAGTTAGTTGGACCCATTCTGACAGCCTGGTCTGAGTTGGTTACTGATAGGACCCATTCTGAGTGCCTGGTCTGAGTTGGTTACTGATAGGACCCATTCTGAGTGCCTGGTCTGAGTTGGTTACTGAGAGTTAGTTGGACCCATTCTGAGTGCCTGGTCTGAGTTGGTTACTGAGAGTTAGTTGGACCCATTCTGACAGCCTGGTCTGAGTTGGTTACTGATAGGACCCATTCTGAGTGCCTGGTCTTAGTTGGTTACTGATTGGACCCATTCTGAGTGCCTGGTCTGAGTTGGTTACTGATAGGACCCATTCTGACAGCCTGGTCTGAGTTGGTTACTGAGAGTTAGTAGGACCCATTCTGAGTGCCTGGTCTGAGTTGGTTACTAAGAGTCCGTAGGACCCATTCTGAGTGCCTGGTCTGAGTTGGTTACTGATAGGACCCATTCTGAGTCCCTGGTCTGAGTTGGTTACTGATAGGACCCATTCTGACAGCCTGGTCTGAGTTGGTTACTGAGAGTTAGTTGGACCCTTTCTGAGTGCCTGGTCTGAGTTGGGTACTAATAGGACCCATTCTGAGTGCCTGGTCTGAGTTGGTTACTGATAGGACCCATTCTGAGTGCCTGGTCTGAGTTGGTTACTGAGAGTTAGTTGGACCCATTCTGAGTGACTGGTCTGAGTTGGTTACTAATAGGACCCATTCTGAGTGCCTGGTCTGAGTTGGTTACTGATAGGACCCATTCTGAGTGCCTGGTCTGAGTTGGTTACTGAGAGTTAGTTGGACCCATTCTGAGTGACTGGTCTGAGTTGGTTACTGATAGGACCCATTCTGAGTGCCTGGTCTGAGTTGGTTACTGAGAGTTAGTTGGACCCATCCTGAGTGCCTGGCCTGAGTTGGTTACTGAGAGTTAGTTGGACCCATTCTGAGTGACTGGTCTGAGTTGGTTACTGAGATCTAGTAGGACCCATTCTTAGTGCCTGGACTGAGTTGGTTACTGTTAGGACCCATTCTGACAGCCTGGTCTGAGTTGGTTACTGAGAGTTAGTTGGACCCATTCTGAGTGCCTGGCTTGAGTTGGTTACTGATAGGACCCATTCTGAGCAACAGGTCTGAGTTGGTTACTGATAGGACCCATTCTGAGTGCCTGGTCTGAGTTGGTTACTGAGAGTTAGTTGGACCCATTCTGACAGCCTGGTCTGAGTTGGTTACTGATAGGACCCATTCTGAGTGCCTGGTCTGAGTTGGTTACTGATTGGACCCATTCTGAGTGCCTGGTCTGAGTTGGTTACTGATAGGACCCATTCTGACAGCCTGGTCTGAGTTGGTTACTGATAGGACCCATTCTGAGCGCCTGGCCTGAGTTGGTTACTGATAGGACCCATTCTGAGTGCCTGGTCTGAGTTGGTTACTGAGAGTTAGTTGGACCCATTCTGACAGCCTGGTCTGAGTTGGTTACTGAGAGTTAGCTGGACCCATTCTGAGTGCCTGGTCTGAGTTGGTTACTGAGAGTTAGTTGGACCCATTCTGAGTGCCTGGTCTGAGTTGGTTACTGAGAGTTAGTTGGACCCATTCTGAGTGCCTGGTCTGAGTTGGTTCCTGAGAGGTAGTTGGACCCATCCTGAGTGCCTGGCCTGAGTTGGTTACTGATAGGACCCATTCTGAGCGCCTGGTCTGAGTTGGTTACTGATAGGACCCATTCTGAGTGCCTGGTCTGAGTTGGTTACTGAGAGTTAGTTGGACCCATTCTGACAGCCTGGTCTGAGTTGGTTACTGATAGGACCCATTCTGAGTGCCTGGTCTGAGTTGGTTACTGATAGGACCCATTCTGAGTGCCTGGTCTGAGTTGGTTACTGAGAGTTAGTTGGACCCATTCTGAGTGCCTGGTCTGAGTTGGTTACTGAGAGTTAGTTGGACCCATTCTCAGTGCCTGGTCTGAGTTGGTTACTGATACGACCCATTCTGAGTGCTTGGTCTGAGTTGGTTACTGAGAGTTAGTAGGACCCATTCTGAGCGCCTGGTCTGAGTTGGTTACTGACAGGACCCATTCTGAGTGCCTGGTCTGAGTTGGTTACTGATAGGAACCATTCTGAGTGCCTGGTCTGAGTTGGTTACTGAGAGTTAGTTGGACCCATTCTGAGTGCCTGGTCTGAGTTGGTTACTGAGAGTTAGTTGGACCCATTCTCAGTGCCTGGTCTGAGTTGGTTACTGATACGACCCATTCTGAGTGCTTGGTCTGAGTTGGTTACTGAGAGTTAGTAGGACCCATTCTGAGTGCCTGGTCTGAGTTGGTTACTGAGATTTAGTTGGACAAATTCTGACAGCCTGGTCTGAGTTGGTTACTGAGAGTTAGTTGGGTCCATTCTGACAGCCTGGTCTGAGTTTGTTACTGATAGGACCCATTTGGAGCGCCTGGCCTGAGTTGGTTACTGAGAGTTAGTTGGACCCATTCTGACAGCCTGGTCTGAGTTGGTTACTGAGAGTTAGCTGGACCCATTCTGATTGCCTGGTCTGAGTTGGTTACTGAGAGTTAGTTGGACCCATTCTGAGTGACTGGTCTGAGTTGGTTACTGATACGACCCATTCTGAGTGCCTGGTCTGAGTTGGTTACTGAGAGTTAGTTGGACCCATCCTGAGTGCCTGGCCTGAGTTGGTTACTGAGAGTTAGTTGGACCCATTCTGAGTGACTGGTCTGAGTTGGTTACTGAGATCTAGTAGGACCCATTCTTAGTGCCTGGACTGAGTTGGTTACTGATAGGACCCATTCTGACTGCCTGGTCTGAGTTTGTTACTGAGAGTTAGTTGGACCCATTCTGAGTGCCTGGCCTGAGTTCGTTACTGATAGGACCCATTCTGAGCAACAGGTCTGAGTTGGTTACTGATAGGACCCATTCTGAGTGCCTGGTCTGAGTTGGTTACTGAGAGTTAGTTGGACCCATTCTGACAGCCTGGTCTGAGTTGGTTACTGATAGGACCCATTCTGAGTGCCTGGTCTTAGTTGGTTACTGATTGGACCCATTCTGAGTGCCTGGTCTGAGTTGGTTACTGATAGGACCCATTCTGACAGCCTGGTCTGAGTTGGTTACTGAGAGTTAGTAGGACCCATTCTGAGTGCCTGGTCTGAGTTGGTTACTAAGAGTCCGTAGGACCCATTCTGAGTGCCTGGTCTGAGTTGGTTACTGATAGGACCCATTCTGAGTCCCTGGTCTGAGTTGGTTACTGATAGGACCCATTCTGACAGCCTGGTCTGAGTTGGTTACTGAGAGTTAGTTGGACCCATTCTGAGTGCCTGGTCTGAGTTGGTTACTAAGAGTTAGTAGGACCCATTCTGAGTGCCTGGTCTGAGTTGGTTACTGATAGGACCCATTCTGAGTGCCTGGTCTGAGTTGGTTACTGAGAGTTAGTTGGACCCATTCTGAGTGACTGGTCTGAGTTGGTTACTAATAGGACCCATTCTGAGTGCCTGGTCTGAGTTGGTTACTGATAGGACCCATTCTGAGTGCCTGGTCTGAGTTGGTTACTGAGAGTTAGTTGGACCCATTCTGAGTGACTGGTCTGAGTTGGTTACTGATAGGACCCATTCTGAGTGCCTGGTCTGAGTTGGTTACTGAGAGTTAGTTGGACCCATCCTGAGTGCCTGGCCTGAGTTGGTTACTGAGAGTTAGTTGGACCCATTCTGAGTGACTGGTCTGAGTTGGTTACTGAGATCTAGTAGGACCCATTCTTAGTGCCTGGACTGAGTTGGTTACTGTTAGGACCCATTCTGACAGCCTGGTCTGAGTTGGTTACTGAGAGTTAGTTGGACCCATTCTGAGTGCCTGGCCTGAGTTGGTTACTGATAGGACCCATTCTGAGCAACAGGTCTGAGTTGGTTACTGATAGGACCCATTCTGAGTGCCTGGTCTGAGTTGGTTACTGAGAGTTAGTTGGACCCATTCTGACAGCCTGGTCTGAGTTGGTTACTGATAGGACCCATTCTGAGTGCCTAGTCTGAGTTGGTTACTGATTGGACCCATTCTGAGTGCCTGGTCTGAGTTGGTTACTGATAGGACCCATTCTGACAGCCTGGTCTGAGTTGGTTACTGATAGGACCCATTCTGAGCGCCTGGCCTGAGTTGGTTACTGATAGGACCCATTCTGAGTGCCTGGTCTGAGTTGGTTACTGAGAGTTAGTTGGACCCATTCTGACAGCCTGGTCTGAGTTGATTACTGAGAGTTAGCTGGACCCATTCTGAGTGCCTGGTCTGAGTTGGTTACTGAGAGTTAGTTGGACCCATTCTGAGTGCCTGGTCTGAGTTGGTTACTGAGAGTTAGTTGGACCCATTCTGAGTGCCTGGTCTGAGTTGGTTCCTGAGAGGTAGTTGGACCCATCCTGAGTGCCTGGCCTGAGTTGGTTACTGATAGGACCCATTCTGAGCGCCTGGTCTGAGTTGGTTACTGATAGGACCCATTCTGAGTGCCTGGTCTGAGTTGGTTACTGAGAGTTAGTTGGACCCATTCTGACAGCCTGGTCTGAGTTGGTTACTGATAGGACCCATTCTGAGTGCCTGGTCTGAGTTGGTTACTGATAGGACCCATTCTGAGTGCCTGGTCTGAGTTGGTTACTGAGAGTTAGTTGGACCCATTCTGAGTGCCTGGTCTGAGTTGGTTACTGAGAATTAGTTGGACCCATTCTCAGTGCCTGGTCTGAGTTGGTTACTGATAGGACCCATTCTGAGTGCCTGGTCTGAGTTGGTTACTGAGAGTTAGTTGGACCCATTCTGACAGCCTGGTCTGAGTTGGTTACTGATAGGACCCATTCTGAGTGCCTGGTCTTAGTTGGTTACTGATTGGACCCATTCTGAGTGCCTGGTCTGAGTTGGTTACTGATAGGACCCATTCTGACAGCCTGGTCTGAGTTGGTTACTGAGAGTTAGTAGGACCCATTCTGAGTGCCTGGTCTGAGTTGGTTACTAAGAGTTCGTAGGACCCATTCTGAGTGCCTGGTCTGAGTTGGTTACTGATAGGACCCATTCTGAGTGCCTGGTCTGAGTTGGTTACTGATAGGACCCATTCTGACAGCCTGGTCTGAGTGGGTTACTGAGAGTTAGTAGGACCCATTCTGAGTGCCTGGTCTGAGTTGGTTACTAAGAGTTAGTAGGACCCATTCTGAGTGCCTGGTCTGAGTTGGTTACTGATAGGACCCATTCTGAGTGCCTGGTCTGAGTTGGTTACTGAGAGTTAGTTGGACCCATTCTGAGTGACTGGTCTGAGTTGGTTACTAATAGGACCCATTCTGAGTGCCTGGTCTGAGTTGGTTACTGATAGGACCCATTCTGAGTGCCTGGTCTGAGTTGGTTACTGAGAGTTAGTTGGACCCATTCTGAGTGACTGGTCTGAGTTGGTTACTGATAGGACCCATTCTGAGTGCCTGGTCTGAGTTGGTTACTGAGAGTTAGTTGGACCCATCCTGAGTGCCTGGCCTGAGTTGGTTACTGAGAGTTAGTTGGACCCATTCTGAGTGACTGGTCTGAGTTGGTTACTGAGATCTAGTAGGACCCATTCTTAGTGCCTGGACTGAGTTGGTTACTGTTAGGACCCATTCTGACAGCCTGGTCTGAGTTGGTTACTGAGAGTTAGTTGGACCCATTCTGAGTGCCTGGCCTGAGTTGGTTACTGATAGGACCCATTCTGAGCAACAGGTCTGAGTTGGTTACTGATAGGACCCATTCTGAGTGCCTGGTCTGAGTTGGTTACTGAGAGTTAGTTGGACCCATTCTGACAGCCTGGTCTGAGTTGGTTACTGATAGGACCCATTCTGAGTGCCTGGTCTGAGTTGGTTACTGATTGGACCCATTCTGAGTGCCTGGTCTGAGTTGGTTACTGATAGGACCCATTCTGACAGCCTGGTCTGAGTTGGTTACTGATAGGACCCATTCTGAGCGCCTGGCCTGAGTTGGTTACTGATAGGACCCATTCTGAGTGCCTGGTCTGAGTTGGTTACTGAGAGTTAGTTGGACCCATTCTGACAGCCTGGTCTGAGTTGGTTACTGAGAGTTAGCTGGACCCATTCTGAGTGCCTGGTCTGAGTTGGTTACTGAGAGTTAGTTGGACCCATTCTGAGTGCCTGGTCTGAGTTGGTTACTGAGAGTTAGTTGGACCCATTCTGAGTGCCTGGTCTGAGTTGGTTCCTGAGAGGTAGTTGGACCCATCCTGAGTGCCTGGCCTGAGTTGGTTACTGATAGGACCCATTCTGAGCGCCTGGTCTGAGTTGGTTACTGATAGGACCCATTCTGAGTGCCTGGTCTGAGTTGGTTACTGAGAGTTAGTTGGACCCATTCTGACAGCCTGGTCTGAGTTGGTTACTGATAGGACCCATTCTGAGTGCCTGGTCTGAGTTGGTTACTGATAGGACCCATTCTGAGTGCCTGGTCTGAGTTGGTTACTGAGAGTTAGTTGGACCCATTCTGAGTGCCTGGTCTGAGTTGGTTACTGAGAGTTAGTTGGACCCATTCTCAGTGCCTGGTCTGAGTTGGTTACTGATACGACCCATTCTGAGTGCTTGGTCTGAGTTGGTTACTGAGAGTTAGTAGGACCCATTCTGAGCGCCTGGTCTGAGTTGGTTACTGACAGGACCCATTCTGAGTGCCTGGTCTGAGTTGGTTACTGATAGGAACCATTCTGAGTGCCTGGTCTGAGTTGGTTACTGAGAGTTAGTTGGACCCATTCTGAGTGCCTGGTCTGAGTTGGTTACTGAGAGTTAGTTGGACCCATTCTCAGTGCCTGGTCTGAGTTGGTTACTGATACGACCCATTCTGAGTGCTTGGTCTGAGTTGGTTACTGAGAGTTAGTAGGACCCATTCTGAGTGCCTGGTCTGAGTTGGTTACTGAGATTTAGTTGGACAAATTCTGACAGCCTGGTCTGAGTTGGTTACTGAGAGTTAGTTGGGTCCATTCTGACAGCCTGGTCTGAGTTTGTTACTGATAGGACCCATTTGGAGCGCCTGGCCTGAGTTGGTTACTGAGAGTTAGTTGGACCCATTCTGACAGCCTGGTCTGAGTTGGTTACTGAGAGTTAGCTGGACCCATTCTGATTGCCTGGTCTGAGTTGGTTACTGAGAGTTAGTTGGACCCATTCTCAGTGCCTGGTCTGAGTTGGTTACTGAGAGTTAGTTGGACCCATTCTGAGTGCCTGGTCTGAGTTGGTTCCTGAGAGTTACCTGGACCCATTCTTAGTGCCTGGTCTGAGTTGGTTACTGAGAGTTATTTGGACCCATTCTGAGTGCCTGGTCTGAGTTGGTTACTGAGAGTTAGTTGCACCCATTCTCAGTGCCTGGTCTGAGTTGGTTACTGATACGACCCATTCTGAGTGCTTGGTCTGAGTTGGTTACTGAGAGTTAGTAGGACCCATTCTGAGCGCCTGGTCTGAGTTGGTTACTGACAGGACCCATTCTGAGTGCCTGGTCTGAGTTGGTTACTGATAGGACCCATTCTGAGTGCCTGGTCTGAGTTGGTTACTGAGAGTTAGTTGGACCCATTCTGAGTGCCTGGTCTGAGTTGGTTACTGAGAGTTAGTTGGACCCATTCTCAGTGCCTGGTCTGAGTTGGTTACTGATACGACCCATTCTGAGTGCTTGGTCTGAGTTGGTTACTGAGAGTTAGTAGGACCCATTCTGAGTGCCTGGTCTGAGTTGGTTACTGAGATTTAGTTGGACAAATTCTGACAGCCTGGTCTGAGTTGGTTACTGAGAGTTAGTTGGGTCCATTCTGACAGCCTGGTCTGAGTTTGTTACTGATAGGACCCATTTGGAGCGCCTGGCCTGAGTTGGTTACTGAGAGTTAGTTGGACCCATTCTGACAGCCTGGTCTGAGTTGGTTACTGAGAGTTAGCTGGACCCATTCTGATTGCCTGGTCTGAGTTGGTTACTGAGAGTTAGTTGGACCCATTCTCAGTGCCTGGTCTGAGTTGGTTACTGAGAGTTAGTTGGACCCATTCTGAGTGCCTGGTCTGAGTTGGTTCCTGAGAGTTACCTGGACCCATTCTGAGTGCCTGGTCTGAGTTGGTTACTGAGAGTTAGTTGGGCCCATTCTGAGTGCCTGGTCTGAGTTGGTTACTGAGAGTTAGTTGGACCCATTCTGAGTGCCTGGTCTGAGTTGGTTCCTGAGAGTTAGCTGGACCCATTCTGAGTGCCTGGTCTGAGTTGGTTACTGAGAGTTAGTTGGACCCATTCTTACCTATGCAGGATGGCTGAGTGCCACTCCAGATGCCGTCATACTGACAGTATCGTCTTGCTGAACCCACCAACACCAAAGGAGGAGAGCAGGAGAAAGAGACAGAGGAGAGGTAGGTGAACCCACGGTCCTCTCTTCTTCCCTGGGCCGGGACTCCTGGGTCTCCACAGAACACAGCTAGAGGGGGTGGGATGGGGAGAGAGAGGGACGGGAGAGAGTTAGAGGAAGAGAGGGGAGGGGGAGGGGGAAGGGAGGGATGGGTGACAGAAGGGAGGAAAAGAAGGTGAGGGGGAAGGGAGGGAGGGATTGGTGGGTGAGATTGGTGAGTGAGGGAGTAAACGAGAAAGATAAATAGAGGGAGGGAGGGAGGGAGGGAGTAAGGGAGGGAGGGAGGGAGGGAGGATATATGTAAGATAGGTTATTGTTTTCTATAGATTTCTCTCATTTTTTTCCGTTATCTATCATTATTTATAAAGCATTTTAACACAGCACTGACTATCCAATATGAAACCAATGTGTCTGAAATGTATGTATCATTGTGGCTACGCAATGTGTCTCTGGAACATGTCTGTGCAGTGTGTCTGTGGAATGATTCTATGGAATGTGTCTCTGGAATGTGTCTCTGAAATGTGTCTCTGGAGTGTGTCTGTGGAATGTGTCTGTTAAATGTGTCTCTGGAATGTGTCTCTGAAATGTGTCTCTGAAATGTGTCTCTGGAATGTGTCTCTGAAATGTGTCTCTGAAATGTGTCTCTGGAATGTGTCTCTGGAATGTGTCTCTGGAATGTGTCTCTGAAATGTGTCTCTGAAATGTGTCTCTGGAATGTGTCTGTGGAATGTTTCTATGCAATGTGTCTCTGCAATGTGTCTCTGGAATGTGTCTCTGAAATGTGTCTCTGGAATGTGTCTGTGGAATGTTTCTCTGGATTATTTCTCTGGAATGTTTCTCTGGAAAGTGTCAGTGGAATATTGCTCTGGAATGTTTCTCTGGAATGTGTCTGTGCAATGTTTCTCTGGAATGTTTCTCTGGAATGTGTCTGTGGAATGTTTCTCTGGAATGTGTCTGTGGAATGTTTCTCTGGAATGTGTCTGTGGAATGTTTCTCTGGAATGTGTCTGTGGAATGTTTCTCTGGAATGTTTCTCTGGAATGTGTCTGTGGAATGTGTCTGTGGAATGTTTCTCTGGATTATTTCTCTGGAATGTTTCTCTGGAATGTGTCAGTGGAATATTGCTCTGGAATGTTTCTCTGGAATGTGTCTGTGGAATGTTTCTCTGGAATGTGTCTGTGGAATGTTTCTCTGGAATGTGTCTGTGGAATGTTTCTCTGGAATGTTTCTCTGGAATGTGTCTGTGGAATGTGTCTGTGGAATGTTTCTCTGGATTATTTCTCTGGAATGTTTCTCTGGAATGTGTCAGTGGAATATTGCTCTGGAATGTTTCTCTGGAATGTGTCTGTGGAATGTTTCTCTGGAATGTGTCTGTGGAATGTTTCTCTGGAATGTGTCTGTGGAATGTTTCTCTGGAATGTGTCTGTGGAATGTTTCTCTGGAATGTTTTTGTGGAATGTGTCTGTGGAATGTGTCTGTGGAATGTTTCTCTGGAATGTGTCTGTGGAATGTTTCTGTGGAATGTGTCTGTGGAATGTGTCTGTGGAATGTTTCTCTGCAATGTTTCTATGGAATGTGTCTGTGGAATGTTTCTCTGGAATGTGTCTGTGGAATGTTTCTGTGGAATGATTCTGTGGAATGTGTCTGTGGAATGTTTCTCTGCAATGTTTCTATGGAATGTGTCTGTGGAATGTTTCTCTGGAATGTGTCTGTGGAATGTTTCTGTGGAATGTGTCTGTGGAATGTGTCTGTGGAATGTGTCTGTGGAATGTTTCTCTGGATTATTTCTCTGGAATGTTTCTCTGGAATGTGTCAGTGGAATATTGCTCTGGAATGTTTCTCTGGAATGTGTCTGTGGAATGTTTCTCTGGAATGTGTCTGTGGAATGTTTCTCTGGAATGTGTCTGTGGAATGTTTCTCTGGAATGTGTCTGTGGAATGTTTCTCTGGAATGTTTCTCTGGAATGTGTCTGTGGAATGTGTCTGTGGAATGTTTCTCTGGATTATTTCTCTGGAATGTTTCTCTGGAATGTGTCAGTGGAATATTGCTCTGGAATGTTTCTCTGGAATGTGTCTGTGGAATGTTTCTCTGGAATGTTTCTCTGGAATGTGTCTGTGGAATGTTTCTCTGCAATGTTTCTATGGAATGTGTCTGTGGAATGTTTCTCTGGAATGTGTCTGTGGAATGTTTCTGTGGAATGATTCTGTGGAATGTGTCTGTGGAATGTTTCTCTGCAATGTTTCTATGGAATGTGTCTGTGGAATGTTTCTCTGGAATGTGTCTGTGGAATGTTTCTGTGGAATGTGTCTGTGGAATGTGTCTGTGGAATGTGTCTGTGGAATGTTTCTCTGGATTATTTCTCTGGAATGTTTCTCTGGAATGTGTCAGTGGAATATTGCTCTGGAATGTTTCTCTGGAATGTGTCTGTGGAATGTTTCTCTGGAATGTGTCTGTGGAATGTTTCTCTGGAATGTGTCTGTGGAATGTTTCTCTGGAATGTGTCTGTGGAATGTTTCTCTGGAATGTTTCTCTGGAATGTGTCTGTGGAATGTGTCTGTGGAATGTTTCTCTGGATTATTTCTCTGGAATGTTTCTCTGGAATGTGTCAGTGGAATATTGCTCTGGAATGTTTCTCTGGAATGTGTCTGTGGAATGTTTCTCTGGAATGTTTCTCTGGAATGTGTCTGTGGAATGTTTCTCTGGAATGTGTCTGTGGAATGTTTCTCTGGAATGTGTCTGTGGAATGTTTCTCTGGAATGTGTCTGTGGAATGTTTCTCTGGAATGTGTCTGTGGAATGTTTCTCTGGAATGTTTCTGTGGAATGTGTCTGTGGAATGTGTCTGTGGAATGTTTCTCTGGAATGTGTCTGTGGAATGTTTCTGTGGAATGTGTCTGTGGAATGTGTCTGTGGAATGTTTCTCTGCAATGTTTCTATGGAATGTGTCTGTGGAATGTTTCTCTGGAATGTGTCTGTGGAATGTTTCTGTGGAATGTGTCTGTGGAATGTGTCTGTGGAATGTTTATCTGCAATGTTTTTCTGGAATGTGTCTGCGGAATGTTTCTCTGGAATGTGTCTCTGAAATGTGTCTCTGGAATGTGTCTGTGGAATGTTTCTCTGGAATGTTTCTCTGGAATGTGTCTGTGGAATGTGTCTGTGGAATGTTTCTCTGGAATGTGTCAGTGGAATGTGTCTCTGGAATGTGTCTATGCAAGGTGTCTGTGGAATGTTTCTCTGGAATATTTCTCTGGAATGTTTCTCTGAAATGTGTCAGTGGAATATTGCTCTGGAATGTTTCTCTGGAATGTGTCTGTGGAATGTTTCTCTGGAATGTTTCTCTGGAATGTGTCTGTGGAATGTTTCTCTGGAATGTGTCTGTGGAATGTTTCTCTGGAATGTGTCTGTGGAATGTTTCTGTAGAATGTGTCTGTAGAATGTCTCTGTGGAATGTGTCTGTAGAATGTGTCTGTGGAATGTGTCTGTGGAATGTGTATGTGGAATGTGTCTGTAGAATGTGTCTGTAGAATGTGTCTGTAGAATGTGTCTGTAGAATGTGTCTGTGGAATGTGTCTGTAGAATGTGTCTGTAGAATGTGTCTGTAGAATGTGTCTGTGGAATGTGTCTGTAGAATGTGTATGTGGAATGTGTATGTGGAATGTGTATGTGGAATGTGTCTGTAGAATGTCTCTGTAGAATGTGTATGTGGAATGTGTATTTGGAATGTGTCTGTGGAATGTGTCTGTGGAATGTTTCTCTGCAATGTTTCTCTGGAATGTGTCTGTGGAATGTTTCTCTGGAATGTGTCTGTGGAATGTGTCTGTGGAATGTGTCTGTGGAATGTGGTCTGTGGAATGTGTCTGTGGAATATGTCTGTGGAATGTGTCTGTGGAATGTGTCTGCGGAATGTGGTCTGTGGAATGTGTCTGTGGAATGTGTCGGTGAAATGTGTCTGTTGAATGTGGTCTCTGCAATGTGTCTCTGCAATGTGTCTCTGCAATGTGTCTCTGCAATGTGTCTCTGCAATGTGTCTCTGTAATGTGTCTCTGCAATGTGTCTCTGCAATGTGTCTCTGGAATGTGTCTGTGGAACGTTTCTCTTGAATGTGTCTCTGCAATGTGTCTCTGCAATGTGTCTCTGGAATGTGTCTGTAGGATGTGTCTGTAGAATGTGTCTGTAGAATGTGTCTGTAGAATGTGTCTATAGAATGTGTCTGTAGAATGTGTTTGTGGAATGTCTCTGTGGAATGTGTCTGTAGAATGTGTATGTGGAATGTGTCTGTAGAATGTGTCTGTAGAATGTGTCTGTAGAATGTGTCTGTAGAATGTGTCTGTAGAATGTGTCTGTGGAATGTCTAAGTGTAATGTGTCTGTAGAATGTGTATGTGGAATGTGGTCTGTGGAATTTGTCTGTGGAATGTCTGTGGAATGTGTTTCTGCAATGTGTCTCTGCAATGTGTCTCTGCAATGTGTCTCTGCAATGTGTCTCTGCAATGTGTCTCTGGAATGTTTCTCTGCAATGTGTCTCTGCAATGTGTCTCTGCAATGTGTCTCTGTAATGTGTCTCTGCAATGTGTCTCTGGAATGTGTCTGTGGAATGTGTCTGAGGAATGTTTCTCTGGAATGTGTCTCTGCAATGTGTCTCTGCAATGTGTCTCTGGAATGTGTCTGTAGGATGTGTCTGTAGAATGTGTCTGTGGAATGTCTCTGTAGAATGTGTCTGTAGAATGTGTCTGTGGAATGTCTCTGTGGAATGTGTCTGTAGAATGTGTATGTGGAATGTGTCTGTAGAATGTGTCTGTAGAATGTGTATGTAGAATGTGTCTGTAGAATGTGTCTGTGGAATGTCTCTGTGGAATGTGTCTGTAGAATGTGTCTGTGGAATGTCTCTGTGGAATGTGTCTGTAGAATGTGTATGTGGAATGTGTCTGTAGAATGTGTCTGTAGAATGTGTCTGTAGAATGTGTCTGTAGAATGTGTCTGTAGAATGTGTCTGTGGAATGTCTCTGTGGAATGTGTCTGTAGAATGTGTCTGTAGAATGTGTCTGTGGAATGTCTCTGTGGAATGTGTCTGTAGAATGTGTATGTAGAATGTGTCTGTAGAATGTGTCTATAGAATGTGTCTGTAGAATGTGTCTGTAGAATGTGTCTGTAGAATGTGTCTGTAGAATGTCTCTGTGGAATGTCTCTGTGGAATGTGTCTGTGGAATGTGTCTGTGGAATGTGGTCTGTGGAATGTGTCTGTGGAATATGTCTGTGGAATGTGTCTGTGGAATGTGTCTGCGGAATGTGTCTGTGGAATGTGGTCTGTGGAATGTGTCTGTGGAATGTGTCGGTGAAATGTGTCTGTTGAATGTGGTCTCTGCAATGTGTCTCTGCAATGTGTCTCTGCAATGTGTCTCTGCAATGTGTCTCTGCAATGTGTCTCTGCAATGTGTCTCTGCAATGTGTCTCTGTAATGTGTCTCTGCAATTTGTCTCTGCAATGTGTCTCTGGAATGTGTCTGTGGAATGTGTCTGTGGAACGTTTCTCTTGAATGTGTCTCTGCAATGTGTCTCTGCAATGTGTCTCTGGAATGTGTCTGTAGGATGTGTCTGTAGAATGTGTCTGTAGAATGTGTCTGTAGAATGTGTCTATAGAATGTGTCTGTAGAATGTGTTTGTGGAATGTCTCTGTGGAATGTGTCTGTAGAATGTGTATGTGGAATGTGTCTGTAGAATGTGTCTGTAGAATGTGTCTGGGGAATGTGTCTGTAGAATGTGTCTGTAGAATGTGTCTGTGGAATGTCTAAGTGTAATGTGTCTGTAGAATGTGTATGTGGAATGTGGTCTGTGGAATTTGTCTGTGGAATGTCTGTGGAATGTGTTTCTGCAATGTGTCTCTGCAATGTGTCTCTGCAATGTGTCTCTGCAATGTGTCTCTGCAATGTGTCTCTGGAATGTTTCTCTGCAATGTGTCTCTGCAATGTGTCTCTGCAATGTGTCTCTGTAATGTGTCTCTGCAATGTGTCTCTGGAATGTGTCTGTGGAATGTGTCTGAGGAATGTTTCTCTGGAATGTGTCTCTGCAATGTGTCTCTGCAATGTGTCTCTGGAATGTGTCTGTAGGATGTGTCTGTAGAATGTGTCTGTGGAATGTCTCTGTAGAATGTGTCTGTGGAATGTGTCTGTAGAATGTGTCTGTAGAATGTGTCTGTAGAAAGTGTCTGTAGAATGTGTCTGTAGAATGTGTCTGTAGAATGTGTCTGTGGAATGTCTCTGTAGAATGTGTCTGTAGAATGTGTCTGTAGAATGTGTCTGTGGAATGTGTCTGTAGAATGTGTCTGTAGAATGTCTCTGTGGAATGTGTCTACAGAATGTGTCTGTAGAATGTGTCTGTGGAATGTGTCTGTAGAATGTGTCTGTAGAATGTGTCTGTAGAATGTCTCTGTGGAATGTCTCTGTAGAATGTGTCTGTAGAATGTGTCTGTAGAATGTGTCTGTAGAATGTGTCTGTGGAATGTCTCTGTGGAATGTGTCTGTAGAATGTGTATGTGGAATGTGTCTGTAGAATGTGTCTGTAGAATGTGTCTGTAGAATGTGTCTGTAGAATGTGTCTGTGGAATGTCTCTGTGGAATGTGTCTGTAGAATGTGTCTGTGGAATGTCTCTGTGGAATGTGTCTGTAGAATGTGTATGTGGAATGTGTCTGTAGAATGTGTCTGTAGAATGTGTCTGTAGAATGTGTCTGTAGAATGTGTCTGTGGAATGTCTCTGTGGAATGTGTCTGTAGAATGTGTCTGTAGAATGTGTCTGTGGAATGTCTCTGTGGAATGTGTCTGTAGAATGTGTATGTAGAATGTGTCTGTAGAATGTGTCTGTAGAATGTGTCTGTAGAATGTGTCTGTAGAATGTGTCTGTAGAATGTCTCTGTGGAATGTGTCTGTAGAATGTGTATGTGGAATGTGTCTGTAAAATGTGTCTGTAGAATGTGTCTGTGGAATGTGTATGTGGAATGTGTCTGTAGAATCTGTCTGTGGAATGTGTATGTGGAATGTGTATGTAGAATGTGTCTGTGGAATGTCTCTGTGGAATGTGTCTGTAGAATGTGTCTGTAGAATGTGTCTGTAGAATGTGTCTGTAGAATGTCTCTGTGGAATGTGTCTGTAGAATGTTTCTGTGGAATGTGTCTGTAGAATGTGTATGTGGAATGTGTCTGTAGAATGTGTCTGTAGAATGTGTCTGTAGAATGTGTCTGTAGAATGTGTCTGTGGAATGTGTCTGTAGAATGTGTCTGTAGAATGTGTCTGTAGAATGTGTCTGTGGAATGTGTCTGTAGAATGTGTATGTGGAATGTGTATGTGGAATGTGTATGTGGAATGTGTCTGTAGAATGTGTCTGTAGAATGTCTCTGTAGAATGTCTCTGTAGAATGTGTATGTGGAATGTGTCTGTAGAATGTGTCTGTAGAATGTCTCTGTAGAATGTGTATGTGGAATGTGTATGTGGAATGTGTCTGTAGAATGTGTCTGTGGAATGTCTCTGTGGAATGTCTCTGTAGAATGTGTATGTGGAATGTGTATGTGGAATGTGTCTGTAGAATGTGTCTGTGGAATGTGTATGTGGAATGTGTCTGTAGAATGTGTCTGTAGAATGTGTATGTGGAATGTGTATGTGGAATGTGTATGTGGAATGTGTCTGTAGAATGTGTCTGTAGAATGTGTATGTGGAATGTGTATGTGGAATGTGTCTGTAGAATGTGTCTGTGGAATGTGTATGTGGAATGTGTATGTGGAATGTGTCTGTAGAATGTGTCTGTGGAATGTGTATGTGGAATGTGTATGTGGAATGTGTCTGTAGAATGTGTCTGTAGAATGTGTCTGTAGAATGTGTATGTGGAATGTGTATGTGGAATGTGTATGTGGAATGTGTCTGTAGAATGTGTCTGTAGAATGTGTATGTGGAATGTGTATGTGGAATGTGTCTGTAGAATGTGTCTGTGGAATGTGTCTGTAGAATGTGTATGTGGAATGTGTCTGTAGAATGTCTCTGTAGAATGTGTATGTGGAATGTGTATGTGGAATGTGTCTGTAGAATGTGTCTGTAGAATGTGTATGTGGAATGTGTCTGTAGAATGTGTCTGTAGAATGTCTCTGTAGAATGTGTATGTGGAATGTGTCTGTAGAATGTGTCTGTAGAATGTCTCTGTAGAATGTGTATGTGGAATGTGTATGTGGAATGTGTCTGTAGAATGTGTCTGTAGAATGTCTCTGTAGAATGTGTCTGTAGAATGTGTATGTGGAATGTCTCTGTAGAATGTGAATGTGGAATGTGTCTGTAGAATGTGTCTGTAGAATGTCTCTGTAGAATGTGTATGTGGAATGTGTATGTGGAATGTCTCTGTGGAATGTCTCTGTGGAATGTGTCTGTAGAATGTGTCTGTAGAATGTCTCTGTAGAATGTGTATGTGGAATGTGTCTGTAGAATGTGTCTGTAGAATGTGTCTGTAGAATGTCTCTGTAGAATGTGTATGTGGAATGTGTATGTGGAATGTGTCTGTAGAATGTGTCTGTAGAATGTCTCTGTAGAATGTGTATGTGGAATGTGTCTGTAGAATGTGTCTGTAGAATGTCTCTGTAGAATGTGTTTGTGGAATGTGTCTGTAGAATGTGTCTGTAGAATGTCTCTGTAGAATGTGTATGTGGAATGTGTCTGTAGAATGTGTCTGTAGAATGTGTCTGTAGAATGTGTATGTAGAATGTGTCTGTAGAATGTCTCTGTAGAATGTGTCTGTAGAATGTGTCTGTAGAATGTGCTACCTGCACATGTTATGTCCTTATTCCTAGTCATAGCTCAGATTCCATTCTATTCCAGCGGGTTACTTACGGAAGCACTGTGGTTTATCTCCGTTCCAGATGCCTTTTCCCTGGCAGATGAGCACGGTGGGCAGGGAGAGCTGGTAACCCTGGTTACAAGCGTAACTAACGCTGTTGCCCCAGGTGAAGTCTGTTCCAACCACCTGGCCGTTAGGGATGGGAGGAGGGGCCGTACACACTATAGCTGGAGAGAGAGACACAGGCTAGATATCGAATCAAATCAAATGCTTACTTCCCAAACAACGCAGAATACAATGAACGCAGAATACAATGAAAAATTAGTAACACGAGGAATAAATACACAATGAACAACGTAGCAGTCCTTAGTCAATGATAGCTTAGCTACATATAGGAAGTACCAGTCCTTAGTCAATGATAGCTTAGCTATATACAGGAAGTACCAGTCCTTAGTCAATGATAGCTTAGCTTTATACAGGAAGTACCAGTCCTTAGTCAATGATAGCTTAGCTATATACAGGAAGTACCAGTCCTTAGTCAATGATAGCTTAGCTATATACAGGAAGTACCAGTCCTTAGTCAATGATAGCTTAGCTATATACAGGAAGTGCCAGTCCTTAGTCAATGATAGCTTAGCTATATACAGGAAGTACCAGTCCTTAGTCAATGATAGCTTGGCTATATACAGGGAGTACCGGTCCTAGTCATCGATAGCTTGGCTGTATACAGGGAGTACCAGTCCCTAGTCATCGATAGCTTGGCTATATACAGGAAATACCAGTCCTTAGTCAATGATAGCTTAGCTTTATACAGGAAGTGCCAGTCCTTAGTCAATGATAGCTTGGCTATATACAGGGAGTACCGGTCCTAGTCATCGATAGCTTGGCTATATACAGGGAGTACCAGTCCTTAGTCATCGATAGCTTGTGTGTGTGTGTGTGTGTGTGTGTGTGTATATATATATATATATGTTTGTCTGTTTACGTGTTGGTGTGTGTCAGTACCTTTGCATTGTGGCCTGGTCCCGTTCCATGTGCGGTCTTTAGTGCAGACCAGGGTTGAAGCGCGATCAGCGTCCATAGTGAATCCCGGGGCACACTGGAAACTCACAGTGCTGTTATAGGTGAAGTCACTGCCCAGCCTCAAACCATTAGCTGGCACACCTGGGTCTCCACACAATATCACTGGGGGGGAAGAAAGAGAGAGAGAGAGAGAGAGAGAGAGAGAGAGAGAGAGAGAGAGAGAGAGGAGAGAGAGAGAGAGGAGAGAGAGATAGTCAATTAAACATCCCAAATCCAAATCCTCTATAATTTAATAGCTTTTTTTATGTTATTTGGTTAGAGAAAGTCTATATAGCATCAATCTATACTTAATAATCACTAAATTAAAACACTCCAGACACGATAACAGACCGTAAACACACCGTTTAAATGGCATGAGGCCTGTAAGAGTTACTATGGAAGTTAATGAACTGTTATACACACTAACTGTAGCGTCCCCAGAGCAACTAATATATCAAACAAACTTACCAACCTAGACAGGCAACATGTCTCCCATGGCTTCACAACCAATAAGCTGCTGAAGTATAAAATATCCCTTCCTAGACAGTACTTATTATAGCCTATGGCTTCAAGCAGTCTTATAGGAAACAAACTCGGAGAAAATAACTTTCAATTGTATTGTAGTTGAACTGAGGTACAAATTACTGAGACACTTCCCTCCCAATGGAGACACAATAGCCAAAACATCTAGAAGATTCTAACTCCCCGCTCACCATTTTTTTGTGTGTGTGTCATCCTTACCCAGACTCCCTACATCAGGCAATCTAGAGCCGTAATCTCACTGTCTGATTGATTGCGAAACTACTCAGTATCCCTCCCTGATGGAGACAGAAGAGGCTGTATGTCTACCCAGTTCCCTGAGCCTACGCTTCTAACAGCCACAGCCTGAGGAAACTGTTGCTCCAGAAGCCCTATTTTACACAACAAGTGTTAAAATGGCTTACAAAGACTCACACGCTGTAACTTCTGTACTACTCCCCAAAGAAGTCAGCTTGTTGTTGGTACCAGGTGTATTGTTGTCAGTATTCAGCTTGCTGTTGGTACCAGGTGTATTGTTGTCAGAAGTCAGTATTCAGAGTGTTGTTGACACCAGGTGTATTGTTGTCAGAAGTCAGTAATCAGCTTGTTGTTGGTACCAGGTGTATTGTTGTCAGTATTTAGCTTGTTGTTGATACCAGGTGTATTGTTGTCAGTATTCAGCTTGTTGTTGATACCAGGTGTATTGTTGTCAGTATTCAGCTTGTTGTTGGTACCAGGTGTATTGTTGTTAGAAGTCAGTATTCAGCTTGTTGTTGACACCAGGTGTATTGTTGTCAGAAGTCAGTAATCAGCTTGTTGTTGCTACCAGGTGTATTGTTGTCAGTAATCAGATTGTTGTTGATACCAGGTGTATTGTTGTCAGTATTCAGCTTGTTGTTGATACCAGGTGTATTGTTGTCAGTATTCAGCTTGTTGTTGATACCAGGTGTATTGTTGGACTTTATGCTTTATGGACTCAGAGGAGAGGTTTAAAACAACATGTACTCAGAGGAGAGGTTTAAAACAACATGGACTCAGAGGAGAGGTTTAAAACAACATGGACTCAGAGGAGAGGTTTAAAACAACATGGACTCAGAGGGGAGGTTTAAAACAACATGGACTCAGAGGAGAGGTTTAAAACAACATGGACTCAGAGGAGAGGTTTAAAACAACATGTACTCAGAGGAGAGGTTTAAAACAACATGGACTCAGAGGAGAGGTTTAAAACAACATGTACTCAGAGGAGAGGTTTAAAACAACATGTACTCAGAGGAGAGGTTTAAAACAACATGTACTCAGAGGAGAGGTTTAAAACAACATGGACTCAGAGGAGAGGTTTAAAACAACATGTACTCAGAGGAGAGGTTTAAAACAACATGTACTCAGAGGAGAGGTTTAAAACAACATGGACTCAGAGGAGAGGTTTAAAACAACATGGACTCAGAGGAGAGGTTTAAAACAACATGTACTCAGAGGAGAGGTTTAAAACAACATGTACTCAGAGGAGAGGTTTAAAACAACATGTACTCAGAGGAGAGGTTTAAAACAACATGGACTCAGAGGAGAGGTTTAAAACAACATGGACTCAGAGGAGAGGTTTAAAACAACATGTACTCAGAGGAGAGGTTTAAAACAACATGTACTCAGAGGAGAGGTTTAAAACAACATGTACTCAGAGGAGAGGTTTAAAACAACATGGACTCAGAGGAGAGGTTTAAAACAACATGGACTCAGAGGAGAGGTTTAAAACAACATGGACTCAGAGGAGAGGTTTAAAACAACATGGACTCAGAGGAGAGGTTTAAAACAACATGTACTCAGAGGAGAGGTTTAAAACAACATGGACTCAGAGGAGAGGTTTAAAACAACATGGACTCAGAGGAGAGGTTTTAACCAACATCTCAGAGGAGAGGTTTAAAACAACATGTACTCAGAGGAGAGGTTTAAAACAACATGGACTCAGAGGAGAGGTTTAAAACAACATGGACTCAGAGGAGAGGTTTAAACCAACATCTCAGAGGAGAGGTTTAAAACAACATGTACTCAGAGGAGAGGTTTAAAACAACATGGACTCAGAGGAGAGGTTTAAAACAACATGGACTCAGAGGAGAGGTTTAAAACAACATGGACTCAGAGGAGAGGTTTAAAACAACATGTACTCAGAGGAGAGGTTTAAAACAACATGTACTCAGTTGAGAGATTTAAAACAACATGGACTCAGAGGAGAGGTTTAAAACAACATCTCAGAGGAGAGGTTTAAAACAACATCTCAGAGGAGAGGTTTAAAACAACATGTACTCAGAGGAGAGGTTTAAAACAACATGTACTCAGAGGAGAGGTTTAAAACAACATGTACTCAGAGGAGAGATTTAAAACAACATGTACTCAGAGGAGAGGTTTAAAACAACATGTACTCAGAGGAGAGGTTTAAAACAACATGGACTCAGAGGAGAGGTTTAAAACAACATGGACTCAGAGGAGAGGTTTAAAACAACATGGACTCAGAGGAGAGGTTTAAACCAACATCTCAGAGGAGAGGTTTAAAACAACATGTACTCAGAGGAGAGGTTTAAAACAACATGGACTCAGAGGAGAGGTTTAAAACAACATGGACTCAGAGGAGAGGTTTAAAACAACATGGACTCAGAGGAGAGGTTTAAAACAACATGTACTCAGAGGAGAGGTTTAAAACAACATGTACTCAGTTGAGAGATTTAAAACAACATGGACTCAGAGGAGAGGTTTAAAACAACATCTCAGAGGAGAGGTTTAAAACAACATCTCAGAGGAGAGGTTTAAAACAACATGTACTCAGAGGAGAGGTTTAAAACAACATGTACTCAGAGGAGAGGTTTAAAACAACATGTACTCAGAGGAGAGATTTAAAACAACATGTACTCAGAGGAGAGGTTTAAAACAACATGTACTCAGAGGAGAGGTTTAAAACAACATGGACTCAGAGGAGAGGTTTAAAACAACATGTACTCAGAGGAGAGGTTTAAAACAACATGTACTCAGAGGAGAGGTTTAAAACAACATGTACTCAGAGGAGAGGTTTAAAACAACATGGACTCTCTGACCTCTATGTTTTCTTCGATGTATACATGACAGTCTGCAATAGAGAAGCTACACTGAACAACAATATGGACACAACAAACAGTTGGTCCCATGTTTCATGAGTTGAAATAAAAGATCCCAGAAATGTTCCACACGGACAGAAACGCAAATGTCTCCAAAATGTTTGTTTTACATCCCTGATAGTGAGCATTTCTCTTTCGTCAAGATAATCCATCCACCTGACAGGTGTGGCATATCAAGAAGCTGATTAAACAGCATGATAATTACACAGGTGCACCTTGTGCAGAGGACATAAAAAGGCCACTCTAAAATGTGTGGTTTTGTAACACAACACAATGCCACTGAAGTCTCAACTTTTGAGGGAGTGTGCTATTGGCATGTTGACTGCCGGAATGTCTACCAGAGCTGTTGGAAGAGAATTGAATGTTCATTTCTCTATCATAAGCCGCTTCCAACGTCATTTTAGAGAATTTGCCAGTACGTCCAATCGGCCTCACTACGCAAAGCTCATCTACATGCTCGTCATCCTCAACAGGATCTTGACCTAACTACCGTTTGGCGTCGTAGACGACCTCACTGCTCATCTTTGATGACCGCTGGCTGGAGAAGTTATTTATTTACAGATGAATCACGGTTTCACCGGCCAGATGGCAGACAGCGTGTACGGCGTTGTGTGGGCGAGCGGTTTGCTGATATCAACGTTGTGAACAGAGTGCCCTATGGTGGCGGTGGGATTATGTTGGGGGCAGGCAGAAGCTACCGACAACAAACACGATTGCATTTTATCGATGGCAATTCCTGGGAGCTGAAAATGTCCCAGTTCTTCCATACTCACCAGACATGTCACACATTGAGCATGTTTGGGATGCTCTGGATCTACGTGTACAACAGCATGTTCCAGTACCCGACAATATACAGCAACTTCACACAGACATTTGAAGAGGAGAGGTACAACATTCCACAGACCACAATCAACAGCCTGATCAACTCTATGAGAAGGAGATGTGTCTCGCTGCCTGAGGCAAATGGTGGACACACAATCAACAGCCTGATCAACTCTATGAGAAGGAGATGTGTCTCGCTGCCTGAGGCAAATGGTGGTCACACAATCAACAGCCTGATCAACACAACCTGAAACGGACTGTTTTTCTGAAGATATTTTTAAGAGTACAGATGGATATCTGTATTCCCAGTCATGTGAAATCCATAGATTAGGCCCAAATGAATGTATTTCTATTGACTGATTTCCTCAAACGAACTGTAACTCGGTCAAATCTTAGAAATGTTTTCCATGTTGCGTTTATATTTTTTGATGAGTGTACCTGGGAAAGTGTATGACTAAAAACAAAACAAATATGATGGAATGATAAAGAATAAATAAATAAATAAATGAAACCATGTAAAAAACAAGGAGCAACGGGCAACTCCCTGCACAGTTTAAGTTTGACCGCTCTTAGCTGACCAATGGGGACTACCCTTTACCCTACTCGTGCAAGTGTGTGTTTTTAGTTTCTCTCTGTACCCGTGCACTCAGGCATGCTCCCGGTCCAGGTCCCGTTAACCGTGCAGTGGCGTGTGAGCAGTCCGTTGGAGTAGTAACCGTCTCGACAGGTGTAGGTGATGGAGCGGGAAAACACCAGGCCATCATGAGACAGGATCTGAGAGTTACGGGGTGTTCCTGGGTTTCCACAGGAGATCACTGAGAGAGGGAGACAGAGGGAGAGAGGGAGAGGGAGAGAGAGGGAGGGAGAGAGGGAGAGGGAGAGAGAGGGAGGGAGAGAGGGAGAGAGAGAGAGCAGTGTTATTGTCAATTCCAAAAACATTGAGGAAATCTGTGTGTGAGAAAACATAATGGTCTTTTTGGTAGATCTGCAACGCCTTTACCGGTAGTGGGGTCGATTCCGGGGACCACTCATATGTATGCACTCATGACTGTGTCGCTTTGGATAAAAGCATCTGCTAAATCATAATAAGAAATGAGGGCTTCTCCTCAGCCGAACTCTCTCTGTCTCCATTTGTCAATTAAATTCAAAGGGCTCTATTGGAAACATATGTTTACATTGCCAAAGCAAATGGACAATAAACAAATGAGAAGTAAACAGAGGGAAACAGTAGTGAACATTACACTCACAAAAATGATTAAATTAATATAGACGTTTCAAATGTTATATTATTGGTCACATATCTTCCTGCTGTGATGTCACACATGCGATATTCCACCTATCAGATGTGGGAGTTTATCAATGTTTGATTTGTTTTCGAATTCTTTGTGGATCTGTGTAATCTGAGGGAAATATGTCTCTCTAATGTGGTCATACATTGGGCAGGAGGTTAGGAAGTGCAGCTCAGTTTCCACCTCATTTTGTGGGCAGTGAGCACATAGCCTGTATTCTCTTGAGAGCCATGTCTGCCTACGGCGGCCTTTCTCAATAGCAAGGCTATGCTCACTGATTCTGTACATAGTCAAAGCTTTCCTTAAGTTTGGGTCAGTCACAGTGGTCAGGTATTCTGCCACTGTGTACTCTCTGTTTAGGGTCAGTCACAGTGGTCAGGTATTCTGCTCTCCTCTCCTCTCCTCTCCTCTCCTCTCCTCTCCTCTCCTCTCCTCTCCTCTCCTCTCCTCTCCTCTCCTCTCCTCTCCTCTCCTCTCCTCTCCTCTCCTCTCTTCTCCTCTCCTCTCCTCTCCTCTCCTCTCCTCTCCTCTCCTCTCCTCTCTCTCCTCTCCTCTCCTCTCCTCTCCTCTCCTCTCCTCTCCTCTCCTCTCCTCTCCTCAGTCCCTGATGTCTCTTCATTTCCCTCTTGCTTTCTTTCTCTCTCTTCTACCACTCTATCCATCACTTATTCCTCTGCATCCCCTTTCTCTCCCTCCTTAATTAATCACAGTCTAATTCCTTCGTCCGTGTCTAGTGGATGGTGATGTGTATGTTCATTACTGTCTCCTTCCCGCCCTAGGCCACCACAGCGCTCCATGTGTCTGTGTCCACAGCCCCACTATAATGACCAGCTGTGACTGGGCCTTGATGTCTTTGCCAACCACAAACAGGTGGGCACCCCTGAGCTGACAGACAGCAAATAGACCACACGGAGGGAGGGAGGGAGGGAGGGAGTGAGTGAGTGAGTGAGTGAGTGAGGGAGGGAGGGAGGGAGGGAGGGAGGGAGGGAGAGAGAGAGAGAGAGAGAGAGAGAGAGAGAGAGAGAGAGAGACAAAGAGAGAGACAGAGAGAGCAGTGGGTCTGAGAGAGAGACATAGAGAGAGAGAGAGAGAGAGAGAGAGAGAGAGAGAGAGAGACAGAGACAGAGAGAGAGAGAGAGAGAGAGAGAGAGAGAGAGAGAGAGACCGAGAGATAGACAGAGAGAGAGAGACAGAGAGAGCAGTGGGTCTGCAACCCTGGGCCTGAAGGGACAGTGGATGAGCAAATGGTTCAATTCAGAGGTACATTTTTATTTTCATATCTGTAATGTAAGTGATTTTCACTGTTAATTTTTTATGTATTGCTGTAATATCATTGATTCATGTGATTGTTTTCTGTGACACTGATACTAATTACTAATAGTAATCTCTTTTGTCAAAAGGTCGCTGTCCTTTCCGGCAGTATATGTCCAGCAAGCCGGCAAAGTATGGCATCAAGAAATGGGTGGCCTGTGACGCACAATCCAGCTATGCTTGGAAGATACAAGTCTATACAGGGAAGCCGACCAATGGAGGCGAGGAGAAGAACCAGGGGATGTGGGTTGTGCTTGGTGTGACAGATGGACTGAGGGGGCACGATGTTAAGTGTGATAATTTATTCACCTCTTATGAACTCAGCCAGCAGCTCCTGAAGAGAAAGATCACCATAGTTGGCACAGTTAGAAAGAACAGGCCTGAGCTCCCCCCTGCACTCCTCACAACAAGGGGAGAGAGAGGCCTTCTCATATAGACAGCTCTGAGAGGACCTCTCATCAAAGTTTGCCTTCACCCCAACCACCACTCTAGTTTCTTACCTCCCAACAAGAACTACAGGAACAAGAATATGGTCCTCCTGAGCCCAATGATGGTGAGGACAGGAAGCAAGCCATCATCCTGGACTACAACCACAACAAAGGAGGCGTGGACAACCTGGACAAGGTGATTGGAACTTACAGCTGCAGGAGGACGACTGCCCGCTGGCCCCTGGTCATCTTCCATAACATCATTGATGTGTCCTCAAACAATGCCTTCGTGATACAGCACATGATCAACTCTATCTGGATGCCTGATAAGCGGAACAAGAGGAGGGTGTTCCTGGGGCAGCTGGGAAAGGCACTTGTAACCCCACACATTCAAAGAAGCGAGCACCTCCCTCCTGCACAGCAGCCTCTGCAGCGCTTGTGAAAGCTGTTCAGGGGGCTGAGTCTTGTCCTGATCCACCTGAGGCTGCGGCTGGGGCAGGGAAGAGGAGGAGATGCCAATTCTGCCCCCCAAAGAAGGACTGTAAAATAAATACTATGTGCTGTACATGTGAGAAATACATCTGCAACGTCCATGCACACAGATGTCCTACACGTCCTACACGTCCTACACGTCCTACACGTCCTACACGTCCTACACGTCCTACACGTCCTACACGTGCTTATTAGAGTGGTTTGATTAATGATCATCGCATTTTTGTTTTGTATCTATTACCTTATTTTATTCTTATTTATTTGTGTTGTTTACACACCTTGTGGGTTTAAAGATGAGAGAAGATTAATATTGCGTAGTTTAAATTCCTCATTATACGAGAATATATCACTATGTTGCCAAGACAAATCTGTTACTTCCATTCAATAAAATGCATTCATTCATTCATTCATTCATTCATTCATTAATTCATTCAGTCATTCATTTATTCATTTATTCATTCATTCATTTATTCATTCATGCATTTATTCATTCATTTATTCATTTATTCATTCATTCATTCATTCATTCATTTATTCATTCATTCATTTATTCATAAATTTATTCATTCATTCATTTATTCATTAAGTTATTCATTCATTCATTCATTCATTCAAAAGTAATTTGCACATTTCTCTTACTTTCTTAGGCGATACAAGTGGTGTTTCTATACCTTCAGCAAAATAATAATAAACTT